>NW_026869862.1:0-300000 GCF_018135715.1 Danaus plexippus
GATCATGTGGGTATGTAATTATCATACATTACATACATTTATTTTATCTAAAGAGAGAATTTTAAATCTACCGATTTGTGCGAAGGTTTTCAGAACCGGTAGGTTTCAGATCGTCGTAGGATAGACTGAGATATTTATTAACTATTAATACCAAAAGACAATATATGATCTTCGCGCCTAAAAATAAAAATATACCAAATCATGACCAACTAACAATTTTAACGAGCCAATAATAAAAACTGATCATGAAAAAATATTTAGGTCTTATAATGGATAGCAAGTTAACCTGGCAATATCATATTGATCATCTTAAAAATAAAAATCCCCTTTGATAGGAGCACTACGTAGAATTTCGTATGTATACCTAATACAATTCGTCCTATTATTTATAATTCTTTAGTAAAACCTCATATCGAATATCTTATTGAAATATGGGGAACTGCTGCGAAGTATTAACATAAAGTCATTACAAACTTTACAAAATAAAATTATTAAAGTTCTTTATAAATATGATTATTATTACTTAATTACAAAACACAACTGACTTTTCAAAGAAAAATATTAAAACAGTACGACTTCTTGGTAAATCACTTGTTTATTTCCAATTCACAAAGTAATGCACAATTACATCCAAAAAGGCTCTTTATATAATCTCTCCTCCCCTCTCCTCTCCTCTCCTCCTCGATACATCACACCACTCCACACCTCGCCCGCCGCCAACTCGCCCCTTAGTCAATACAGCTCCTCTATTTTTTGTTACAGTCGGCCATCCTGGAACAATTGCACCGCAATTGGCGCAAACATTCGATGAGCTTTCCAATAAACCAATAAGATCATCTCTAGTTACCAAGTCATCATCACTACTAGTCTCACTACAGTCTCACTAAAGTCTGGAGCACTACGATATAGTCTAAGAGAATCTGCTGCAACAATTCCCGAAAACTCTTTATAGCCCCTCATTCCTTTAACGCTATCGATTTCATGTCGCCCATTATCAAGAACCTTTGTACATGTAAGGCCTAGAATACAACACTCGCAACTTACTATTTACATTCTTAACTTCACGTAACGTGGGCGATTGCTTATAGAGAACTAAAACTCCCTTGTTAAATTATTCTCAGGTTTACGAAGCTTTCATATTTTTTTCTTCATAATTATGGCTTTTCGTTTTAATCGCTCGGAAGCATTTTTACGTTTCTCGTCAACCGGCTTAAAATTTTCGTTCCCGATCAAATTAGACATGAGTCGATCTCTATGACTAAACATAATTTCATAAGGGGATAACTTAGACTTCCGTTAATTATATTTTTGATTCCCCAAACCACATCGGGTATACACTCTGTCCACAGGTTAGTATCTATATTACGAGTACGCATAGCATCAATAATGTACGGTTGTATCGTTCAACCTGTCCATTGGCGCGTGGACATGCTATAGGATTTAAGTATGGCGAAAATTATGATTAGTTGAAAACATCTTTGAAAATTCTACTAGTAAAAGCCAAATTTCTATCCGATACTACTCTTCTCCGATAACCGAACAAACTAAACATATCTTTTAAAAAATAATTACAGCCTCTACGGAATTCATTGTTCTAACAAAAAACTTTGAAAAGGAATCTACTATCATTGAAATACATTGATGACCCTTTTAGTTTTACCAAAAGGCCGGAGATGATCAATGTGAACTAATTCCATAGGAATAGAAGACTTAGGAATGGGATGTAACTCATCACTTCGTTTACCATAATCTCCTTTTGAATATAAACACTCCAAACAATGATTCACATATTTTTTAAATAAAACGAGTCATCTTAGGAAACCAATAATCCGATTTAATTAGTTCCTCACATTGTTTGAAGCCGATATGACCTGTTTGATCGTGAAATTTTTGCATAAACTTCCATCTTGCAAAGGAAAGAACGACTAACTTAGCAGCCCTTTATAGTTTTTCCTGTATAATCGATTATTTTTAATTCTATAATCATTTTTAACATCAGTGCAAGCCTGACCTTCTGATAATTGCTTTATTATGCTATTTAATTTATCATCTTGCCGCTGAATAGTCAAATACCAGTCATCAGCAGATATCATATTTATATACCTATCGAACACTTGAGAATACCGAATGTGTTTTGTTGACTTAGCTTCACCTATGTCGGACTGCGACTGAGAGCATCGACATGCGTCATACGTTCTCCGGTCTATATGCGATCTGGATATCGTATTCCTGGATCGTAAGCCGCCACCTTGCTATACGAAGGATTAAATCCTTTTTGAGCAATGTATACCTTACAGCTGACCAATCGGTAACTACTTTAATTAATTGCTATAAACATATATCGACTTTTTTTAAAGAATCAACGACAGCTATCGTCTCAAGTTCATAACTATGATACATACTTTCTTCGAGAGAAGTAACTACTATATAATAAAACACTGGTTTTAATTCGCCTTCCGTTTAAAGTTGGAATAAAATTCACGCTACCCCTATTCTACTGCGTTTGTATGTATCTCACAAGGTAGTAATGGGTCGTATAAGCCAACACAGGTTTACTATCCTAGATCTATTCAGATTTCTTTTTTGTTAAATCTGTCAACGGCTTCGCTATGATTGCAAATTTATTAATGAACTTTCTGAAGTAACTACACAGTCCCAAAAATTGTCGTAATTGATGTAGATTATTCAGCTTAGAGAAATTCTCCACTGCGTGTATTTTATGATTACCGGTCCTAAAACCATTCGAACTAGTCTCATAACCCAGAAATGAAACTTTTGTTTTAAGGAATGAACACTTTTTAAGGTTTAATTTTAAATCTGCTTTACGCAACTGAGATAGTACCTTTTCTAATAATTTTAAACCATCACATACGCTCGAAGTTGATAGTAAACATGTCACCATAAAGGTTACAATTTCATCACTACCCACAAGTTTCACTAATTTTTTTTTTGGGATTACCCTCATGAAAACTGACGGGCATTGGCTAACCCGAATAGTACCCTCAAATATTCATAAAAACTATCAAGAGTAATTAATGACGTTTTATGCATAGAATCTGCTCTAATTGATAAGTTATGGTAGCCGGAAAATAAGACTAAATTTGTAAAATATTGTTTACCCGACAACTTATTTAATTGGTCATCTATATGAGGCATAGGGAATCTTTCTTTAATAGTAATTGTATTTAATTCCCTGAATCGACACACAATCTACAGTCGCCCTTTTTTTTTTCGTACTAATATAATCGGAGATGCGTATTGCGAATTCGATTCTCTAATAATACCTCCTTTTATAAATAATTTACCATTGTCTTTACAACTTCTCTTCCGTAAGCGCTAATCTATACGGCTTTCGAACTACCGGTTGTTTGTTTCGAGCTCAATAGCCATTTCACCTAAATTTGTACACCCTATGTCGCCAATATTTTTAGCAAAACAATCCTCATACGACTTTAAAAGATTAATTAATGTTACTTGATCATTATTCTCAATATTTTCAAATTCATTATAATTATCAGAACACTCTCCTCTCCTCAAAGCAGTATGATCTCACCTCTGGGTCCGATATGCATTTTTCACCTCGTTCCTTTTTTTTTCAATAAATGGTACGGGAACCAATATTGCAGACTTTAATGAAGCCTTTCCATTTCGTAGCACGGAGCTGGTTACGGCATATACTACGTTACCTCATCCTGAACTGCCTGGGCCTCGTACAGTAATCTCCACAATCGGCGTCACGTATTGTAAATTGAACCAAGTTATCTCCAATCGGTACAGAAGTGTCTTCGACTAATTTTACTCTGTAATAGCTAGTATCATCACACAGGTCGATATTATACAAGTTATTGGGGGTAGTTGTTGCCCTTGATAAGTGAGCGCCACACTGAAACACTTTTAGCGTTATGTCATTTTGATTTACAACGGTCTGGCCTATCATAAGAGAGATATCACCCAAATCGACGTTTGTTACTACAGCAGACGTTTTGACGTGAACCTCGTCGATTGATAATTCAAACTGTACCTCTCCTAATGCTCGAACTGTATCACCGTTAAATCCTTTTAACACTGTATTTGTAGGCATTAGTTTGAGTTTAAGGGCATCAGATGCTCCCTTGAGTAGTTTATTAAGCTCGCTACCAGTATCTAAATAAGCCTTGAAAAAAAGTTCACTTACCCTCACACTTTTTCTTATACACATCATTCAACTGTGATATCAATTGAACTTTCCTAACAGGATTTGGTTCTACTTCTGTTGAATTACACATGTTCGCCAAGTTCGCCATGTTCGCCAAGTTTACCACACCTGAAACACTTCGTTTATCGGTTAATTTACATGTTGTAGCCACGTGCCCTGTTTCTTTACAGCGATAACAGATCGGTGATTTTTTGAATATACTGTCTTCTGCATGTGTTGCTCTTGGTATATTATTTGATTTAGAGGGTAGATATGAATCAAAAGCTGACAAAAATCCTTCATATAACTCATCCGGAGTAGAACACTGAACATTTCTACTCGTTTTTGATCGTACGTAATGTCCTTGATGCTATCCGGATCTCTTCACTTTTATACTTTTTGTTGTAGGTAATCGCACTTCTGATTATTACTTTAATTACAAAACACAAACTGACTTTTCAAAGAAAATAATTAAAACAGTACGACTTCTTGGTAAATCACTTGTTTATTCCAATTTCAAAAAGTAATGCACAATTACATCCAAAAAGGCTCTTTATATAATCTCTCCTCCCCTCTCCTCTCCTCTCCTCCTCGATACATCACACCACTCCATACCTCACCAGCCGCCAACTCGCCCCTTAGTCAATACAGCTCCTCTTATTTTTTGTTACATATATGAAACCATCCGTTGAATTATATAATAAAAAAAACAAAACTTCTTAATATAAATCAATTATACACTTTAAAAACCTGCATGTTGATTAGAAAAATAATAACAAATTAAACACATTTACAATTACACTTTCATAAAAAAACACATACATACCACACTAGAAAACGTAATAAACTAGAACTTCCAAAAACCAAAACCAACTATGGAAAGAAAAACATTTTATTTGAAGGAGTTCAAATTTATAATAAATTATCAGACTTAATCATTAATAGCAAGAGTTTTCCTATATTCAAAAACCGTGTAATGGAATATGTGCAAACTAATTTATAAGTTAATGTAACCCCTACCTAAACATGTTTGTCTAATATAACTACAGACTTTTAAATGTACCCTCAAGCAAAATTATTGTGATTTCTTATTATAAGCGAACTTTTGTGTTCTTTATGAGAAATAAATGTCTTTAAACCGAAACCGATATGATACAATATGAACACTCATACCTAAACGACATTAATTAATTAGAAATTTTGTACATATATATTGCTTATTGAAGTGGTAATTGGATTTAAACACTATTTTGTTACTATAGAGAAAAGTCGATATTGTCTGAAAAATGAAATGTAAAATTAACCTGTTGGTACGATAGTGAACCGCCAAGTGAAGCAAAAATAAAAAAAGCGGCATGGCCGTGTTACACTTTTCTCAAATTATTTCGGGCCATTTTCGACCTATAAGTTACATTTGCATTAAACTTGACGCCTATATTTCTGGTAAGCAAGAAAAAAAGTAGCTCAAGCATTACAACTAGACAAAGTTCTTAGTTTTGTTAAATTTTTTCATTCACTGACTGACCCATCATCCAAACTGTAAGGCGTCTAGTTTATATAGAAGCTTCAAAATTTTGAATACAATTTGTGTTTAGTGAATAACTCAGGGAAAATAAATATTTTGAATTTTCTGTCCACTTTGCCCTCGTTAGAATTTAACTTTGAAGTAAGAATAAATAATAGTGCGATGTCAATATTCGTAATTATCAAAGAGCCAGCTAGCAAGCCAGTCATACCAAACTTACACATACATAAAAGACAACCCTCACACAAACAAGTAGGACTATATTAAAATAGATAGAAGTTCACTTCCACCCCCTGTGAAACATCACCTACGCGGTTGTATGTTTCCTAGTAGGATGTTATGAGTTGGTGTTATGCAACCAATACAGCTTAGCTAGAGGAATTTTTCCACATTTCTTCTCATACGTTAAACTGAGTATTATTAAGTTATCATCATACAGTTAATTACAGTTATAATTAAGTTACACGCAAATTGAAAGATTGAATAAATTATTAATAAATCTAGCATTTAGTAATATTTTTAATAAAAAAATATATGAAACTTTGATGATGTTATGAGTTCCGTTGGAGCTACGAGACCAGTACAAAAAATTAACTTTCGAAGCTGGCATTTCTTTTTCTATAAATGATAATGGCACTTAGTTTCGTCCCTCCACTTCGAATCAATTTTGACTAAAATTAACTGAAAAAAAAACATATGTCGGTGTAATTCTTATTATTTGAAAAACTAATAATTGAGGGTTGTTGAAATTATCAGGTGTCAGCCGCATAACCACCTGCGTAGCCACTTGTGTAAGTGTAGTCACAACAATGTTGGTCTACAATCAAGAATAAAGTCATTGATGACGTCAGTTATGCTGGCGTCACACTTTTTAAAAACCACGGCCTGGACCCTACTCCGACATACGTGTATTTGAAAACATTGATTAATTATAATCTAAATCAATTAATATTATATTAATTAATTAAATATTTTATTATTTATTTTCTGATTAGAAAACATGTATATGAATGATTTCATTTTCATCTCGTCTATCAATTGATCATGGTTGCAAAGGAACCAACCAGAACTTCGAAGATTGGTCACGTTTGTTTCATAGTACGGGAACCATGACTTCATAAGTCTGAAGGAGTAGTACAATATTTTTCAAGATTGCTGTGAAAAGTAAAACTTTATTGACCTTACTACAGTTACGTATAAATACATAGTAGGGGCTCACGTTTTGATAGCGTTGCATACTAGGAGAACAAACTTAAGTATTCTGATTTGTATACAATACTGATACGACCACCCACTGCTCTTAGTTTTCAAGATATGTATGTAAGGCAGACTTTTAAGATTGAAAAAAAAAATTTTTTTACATTAGCTTTCAGTAAGTCAGTAAGGAAACTTCACTTGTCTGTCTCGATGTTTTAGGCTAATTAGTCTCGTGTATTTCACATACAGGAGACAGGAATTCATAATAGTCAAGTGCAATCTATGACGAGTTTACTGAGAACAGTGTATTAGACATAGGTATGCACATGCATACGTAATAAGTTGCAATAAATACGCGTCGTTAACAATTACACATTTTCAAACCCCATATAAACAAATAAAATAGAAACAATAAAATATTCTCTTGTTTTTTATGTTCCTATATTAAATTGAAAATGAACAGAAGCTCCAAACTTAATTACAATCCTACAGTCTTCTCTCTGTTTAGTTGAAAGTTATGTGTATATTTTGATCAATTCACTTTAATTTTAATTTTTTATTTCTTTTTCTTTTTATCATACAATTTTTTTTTATGTAAAAGTGGTTTTTGTTGATTTATTTTTGGAGTAAAAACTTCTTTTTCTTTTCTTTCTTATTCATGAGAATACCTGGTACTTCATATTATGAAATATATGTGACCTCTACAAGTTCTTACTTAAAGTATAAAAAAACATCACGAAGAACTTGTAGAGGTCACACGGATTTCATAAAATGAAGTTCCAGGTATTCTCATGAATAGCAGCATATGCTAAAGCAATATGCTACGATCTGCTATGAGGATGCTACCAAAACAAACAGAGCTTTGAAAACACGATAAGTATAACATATGTACATATAAGTATTTTTAGAGCTTTAGTAGTGGAAAAAATCATAAAATGATGATCAAACTGACACCAAGCTTGACACAATTGCCCTTTATGCAATCTGATTTTAGATATCTTGGTTTGATTTAATTTTGAATACGGGAATTCCTGTCTTCATGATAGCCGACACTAAAATATATTTTCGCGTTAGTTCGTGCATGCATGTTTGCCACAAGAAGGAATAACGCCAGTCGCGATTATCTCATTGGATGGGAAACAGGGAAATAGAAGTCTTCATCACATATTTCGTAGCAAAAGCGCATTTATAAGAACTACACAGTTTTATGTTCTCCTGATAAGATGTTTTGAGTTACGTAATAGTCTCTAGTCTAGAAAGAAGAACATAAATTAAGAGATTATAGTTTAGAAAAATGTTAAATCTAATCACATATCCCTTTGAAATGCATATTTGTATGTTTATTAGAACCACTTCTTATTTTGGTAGTATCCCTCGTAGCAAATTGTGTCGTAGTATTCTGTAGCTTTATGAACACTGGTACTTCATAATACGCAATAAACGTGACTTGAAACTACGGTTCACAATTTGTTTTTAAATTTTAACTTGTTTTAAAAGGAACGTGCATCATCCAGCAAAAAGTAAATAGGGATAAAGAAAGACAGGTGGTTTTATAAAGATAAAAAACCGAATCTTATTTAGGTGTTAAATATTTTCATACTTTATGTATGATTAAAAAAATTACAAATTAACAAATTTATCAACGTCGGACAAGTTTTGAGTTATATTTGGAAGGAGTAGTTTTTAAGCCGTGAATATTAATTGAGTGAAAGAATTTGGATTGAAGACTCGAAATACAATGCAAAATATAAATGATTAAATAGTTGATTTTATTTTGAAATTATTTTATTACAAAATTTTCTGCTACTGACATCATTAACTTGTTTGAAATGACTTTCAGAAACCAAAAACGCTTTCAAAACCATATCAAAATTTTACTAGATTAAATTATTTGAATTTATTTTTTTTTTTCTTTACAACATGGGGCCAATTACTCAATAAAGTAACTATAGAGTCTATACTAGGAAAAGCATTAAGTCGCTCTCGTGGCGTCACGACGCTGTCATGGCAATCTCGAAGCCAATATTCACGTTTAGTTCATAATAAGACGTGTTTATCAGATCCATTTCGGAGATCTACAAAAATTTGCGAATACAACCTATAGCTAGTATTTTGACACTGTTTAATATTTAGGAATTTAGTACAATATTTAGTATTACAATATATTATAATATTAATTATTATTTATTTATTACATTTATGTGCAATATGAACTAAAACACCTCCAGACATTCTGTGTTAACTGATACCGCGATGTAGAAACGTGACTTGTTTTACGATTACTTTAACAGACTACCTTTAGTAAGGAGCACCATGTAGTTTTATAAAGGTAAAGTACTATGGTATCAATTGATACGAGGTTGCTTCGAAATCTAAGAATTCATAAGAATATGTACTCGTACAACTTCAATGTACACTTCATATCATTAAAATTTACACATTGTCAAACTCCTTAAACCGAAATAAAAGAAATAATAGAATATCCTTGTTCTGTTTATGTTCCGATAGTAAATTCAGTGGGAACTCAGAGTCACCAGACAGAATAACTATTGAAACAAGCTTCTTTCTGCTTTAGTTGAAAGTAATCTGTGTATGTATATTTCAAACAATTCACTTTTTCTAGGTATAACCCTTTTGATTTATTTTATTATTTATCATTCATATACATGTTTTGTTATATATAAAAGTATATTTATAGTTTTTAAAATTTAAAAAATATATTTTTTCTTTGTTTTATTCGTTTCATAAGAAAAAAAAACTACGAAGAAACAAACTTTATTTCATAAAATGAAGTTCTAGGTATTCATAATCTTAAGGCACAATGCTACGAGAGTGGTACGAGAATACTACAAAAACAAAGAGAACATATATATAAGTATATTCACATATGTATTTTTCCAGTTGTGAAGAAATATAAAATTATGACCACACTGAAACCACCACGCTTGGTACAATTGCCCTTTATGCCATGTGATATCGCTTTTAAGAAGCTTTTCATGCGATTGCTTCAACGTATAAATGAATATAATTTTGTTGAAATAAAACAACCCCTATTCCCGCCACCGATTTCTAATACCACAAGTAATTCGAAACTTATAATAGCTGCAAATTGACAAGACTGCACATCCTTTTAGTTGTCATTTGTTGGATTAAGATCTACTTAGAAAACTTTGTTAAACAATATTATAGTGAAAATATCCTTAAAATTTTTAAAGAATTATTTAGTAAGTCTTTAAAGATTTAAAACGATCATTTTATTTATAGAAAGGAGCCAATGTGAAGTCTCGTGGTAAACAGAATTTTGGAGTTTGTCATTCGGTATTATTCACCCTTTTTTTGAGTTATTTATACGGGAATACGGGAATTCCTTTTCTTCATGATACTTGAGACATTTTTTTTTTCGCAAGCCCTCATTTAAATGCAATGCCTGTGAGCAGATGATTTTCAAGGAGATAATATTTTCTCTTTTATTTATTATTTATTTAATATGGAAGTTGAGACGAAATTTGCCTTCTATTATGAAATAATCAAATATTCCACAGTATTATTTTAAAAAAAGTAAGTAGTTTAAATTTATAAAATAAAGTTACTCACAAAATTTCAAAACGGTTTTTTTAACGTTTTAAACCAACTCCCCAGTCACCAAATAAAGAAGTAACTAATTATATAAGGTGGCAACCGGAGGTTCCAGGAAAACTACGAAACTTACTTATATGTATATTATAATAAAAATTACATATTAAAACTTATAACCTATACCTAAGACTACATGATTGCCCCGATGTTAGGATAGCAATCCCATTCCATAGTTTGTTTGGTATCAGGAATCTTCTGGTTCACACGGCTTGGTGTTCGTTCCGCGGAGTCAGCGGCGTTACTTGTTATATGATATCTTATCCATACAACGATGTTGCCCCGGCGATGTTCATTTATTTTATAATATGTAGCGCGTACGTAACAAACTTCACGTAGTTTGTTGTGCAAACGAAACAAGCAAGCAAACAAACAAACAAACAAACAAACAAACAAACAAGCCACAGTCAGTCACGTTTATCTCAGCGGATGGGAAACCAGGAAATCATAAGACACGAGTATTTCGTAGCAAAAGCACACTATAGAACTAACTACACAGTTTTATGTTCTCCTGGTAAGATGTTTCGAGTTAGGTAACAGAACGTAACAGTCACGTTGTTCATAACACTGTCAACCAGGAGAACATAAATTGAGAGGCAATGGTTCAGAAAACTTTCTTTGAATTTTTTGTTTCTTTTTCTCGAAAATTTGAATTTTCTTGTTTGAATTTATTTTTTTATGAAATTACTATGCAATGGAGTATTTATTAAGTTTTATGACAAATACGATGTTAGACTGATACATAGTACAAGTAGAGATAATTGTAAATATTTGTTTTTTTTTTCTTTTAGACCTCAATCTTCTAGGGGCAGATGGAGGCAGACATTCCATAGCAGTGAGAGTCAGCTGATTGTGACTAGCGTATCGCTGTGAATCACTACATTTTAAAAGCAATAGGATGAAAAATCGATAAAGCCAGTCAGCCCAAGCTCACAGAAACATAATAATGACCGACCCACAAACATAAGTTTAATGTGTAATAAATACATATGAATGAAAAGTTTCACTTTTATCTTCCCGTGAAACATCATCGGCTTGGTTTTATGTTCTCCTGGTAAGATGTTAGTGAGTTAGTTAGTGAGTTGTGGCGGTGTTATGAAATCAATCAATAAATCAAAATCAGCTTTGTGAAGGAGATCCATCGACTTTTCTTTTCTAGATTGATTAATTATTTTTATTGAGAATCATCTCTGCATTAAACAGACAGTTTGAAAATTACATTGAAATTTTTCTGGATTAATTCTTTTTGTAGAAAGTATGGTCCGATTGGTCATTTTTGTATAAAATTCCTTTATGATCAAGGTTTACAAAATAAAAAAAAATACCTTGAGAATATAAAAAAATTGCTCGTCGTGAATCGTCTATGAATGTAAATGCAAGATATTATTAGGTACTCACGTTTATTTTAGTAATAAGGGCACTAGTAAAGTCACTAAAGGAAAAGAGTACTACTACGCTTCCAATATTTTGAAGAGATATTATGTATAATTAAATATAAGTATATATGTATGTAAATGTGTACGTATTTATAATTTATATTTATAATCAGGCTTTTTTAGACAAAGCTGAAAAAATTCTCTCGGTGCTTTGGAATTCTGAGACTCTGAGATGACTCTAAATTAATTTTAATAATTTATGATCTCTTATCCTTTTTTTCTACAAAACTTGAAATCTTTCAAGGTATAAGATAAAGGAGTGCCTCTGTGGGGTCGATCGTCTAAATAACCTACCCTAATCTACAATCATGTAATAAAGTTATGAAATACATATTATATATATGCTTCTTATGTTAGCTTATTAAAAGTTTCTTTTGTTTTTTATGTTTTTAAAAAAAATCATTTTGCTAAAAAAAATGCAACCCTTAAAATTACCCAAAAAATTAAACAACGGGCAAACATAAGCATGAGATTAAAGCGGAGAAAGATCACCTTGATCGTTTTATATACCCTGACCTTATAACCTTGTATTACAGATGAACATTAATTCAGGAATCATGTTTTGTATGCAATACTGAACGACGATCGTCCACTGCTCTACGAACTTGAAAATAATGCAAATTATTTTATGAAAGCAAAATTCACTTCCATAATGCAAGATTTCAGGAACACGCAAAAGAAACTTATATATCACAAGAAAAAAATTATATTCATAAGAATAACGGGAAAAAATGAATAAATAAATAAGCTCTTATTAATGTAAATTAGGCCATGACACACGAACACACACAAACAAATAAATATCAATATATATTGATATGAAATATTTAAAACACACGTCCGTCCCAATATGTTCATATAGCACAAATTTCACTCTCAATTCATAGTGAAACATCACCTTCATAGATTTATGTTTCCCTGGTACGATGTTATGAGTTGCGGTACGAGACCAATAAAAAAAATTTACTTTCGAAGCGGGCATTTCTTTTTCTATAAATGATAAGGCACTAAGTTCGTACAGCCACTTTCGTCTCTCTACTTCGAAATATACACTTAATCAATTTTGACTAAAATTTACTGAAAAAAAAACATATATAACGGCGTAGTTCTTATTATTCAAAAAACTAATAATTGTGGGTAGTTGAAATAATCAGGTGTTAGCCGCATAACCACCTGCGTAGCCACCTGTGTAAGTGTAGTCACAACAATGTTGGTCTACAATTAAGAATAAAGTCATTGATGACGTCAGTTATGCTGGCGTCACTCTTTTTAAAAACCACGGCCTGGACCGTACTTCGACATATATGTATTTTCTGATTCCACAAATAATTAATCTGGAAGTGAACATATATATAAAGGAGATAAAACAGTAAAATTAAATGTATGGTAATTAAAAAAAAAAAACTAACAAGTGTAAAAATGTATATAAACCAAACTTATATCATGTGAAATATGAAAAAGGAAAAAAAAAGTTAATCACAAATCTTAATATAATTATTTTTAAGTATCGAGTTAAACTTACTGAGACTTCAATGACATCAATGAAGGTTTAAAATTACTCGATTCCGTTCTAAAGACGCTCACCGATGCTGGCTTTTCGGTGAATATTCGAAAGTGTACATTTTTAACTCCAGAAGTTGAATATCTTGGTAGAATCATTGGCAATGGTCAGGTAAGGCCAAGCGAGAATAAAATAAAAGCGTTGGTTTAATCACCACAGCCACAGAACGTCAAACAGCTTAGACAATTTTTAGGCTTAGCGGGCTATTTCCGTCGATATATATGTGGTTACTCTTATAAAACAGCCTGCATCGCTGCACTAACTCGCAAGAATGCTAAATTTAATGGGGAATTCAACAAGAAAAAGCAAGGCAGGAAATAATTAAAATTTTAACGAGTGAACCGATTTTAAAAATTTTCGATCCGCAGTTAGAAACTGAACTTCATACAGACGCTAGTTCTCAAGGCTATGGAGCGGTTCTACTACAGGTGGATCTCGAGAAGTGTAAACGCGTCATTGCTTATTACAGCCGGGTCACAGTAGGAGCAGAACCAAAGTACCACTCTTATGAGCTGGAAACCCTTGTAGTAGTAAGAGCACTACAGCATTTCCGCCAATACTTGATTGCTAAGCATTTTAAAATAGTTACCGATTGCAATGCACTTAAGTTAACGCAAAACAAAAAGGACTTACAACCCAGAGTAGCCAGATGGTGGATATATCTTCAAGATTATGACTTCACTTTAGAATATAGAAAGGGTACAATGATGTCTGATGCTGACTACCTCAGTAGGAATCCTGTTAATCTATGTACTCCGGTTAAACCTAAAACGTGGGCCCAAATTGCACAATCCGCTGACAACGAGATAGCAGTCTTATTAGAAAAGCTTAATGATGGTCAATTGGACGATACCCGATACAAAAAGAAAAATGACATGTTGTATTACAAATATGATGTCAAAGGTGAGCAGTCGCGACTTTTATATTATGTACCCAAAGCTTACAGGCTTAGCCTACTACGTGTTTTTCACGACGAACACCAGCGTCTGAGTTATGAAAAGACAGTAAATTTAATTTTGACGCATTTTTGGTTCCCCGGATTGCATAGTTTTACTAAAAAGTATATTTTACATTGTGTAAATTGTTTAACATATAAAAAGGTACCACGTGCGCCACTCCAGCCAATTACATCGTGGGAAAAACCTTCAATCCCATTTGACACGATACATGTCGATTCTTTAGGACCGCTGCCGGAATCCGACGGTTATAATTACGTTTTAATTTTAATAGACGCTTTTACCAAATTTTGTTTAATGTTCCCAATGCGTAAACAAGATTCATCCGAATTAAAACGAATTATAACTAACGCAATAGGTATCTTCGGTACACCACGGTTACTCGTTTGTGATAGGGGTCGAATGTTCGACAGCGCGGATTTTAATACCTTTCTAATAGAATATGGCATTGAGATGCACTTAATTACTCCCGAAATGCGCCAGTCTAATGGCCAGGTTGAGAGGTACTGCCGCACCGTATTAAATATGATTAGAGTAGAAATAAAACTGAAGTCTGCACATTGGTCACAAGTTCTATGGAAGGTTCAATTAACTTTGAATATAACTAAACATGCCTCTACTTCGTATTCAGCATTAAACTTACTCATTGACACGGAGGCGACTACACCGTTAATCAATTCCCTTATTAAGGATGTAACGATAGAGGGATCCACGCCTAATCGCGAAGCATGGCGTGAATTAAGAAGACAAACGGCTGAAACCAATTTGAATAAAAATCGAGAACTTCAGGACGCCTACGGAAATAAAAACCGCAATACGCCTAGGAGATATAAGGTTAATGATTTAGTTTATGTTATAAAACAATCTCAAAGAGCAGGAAAGTTGGACAGTGGCATGAGGGGTCCATACCGCGTCACCAAAGCGCTAGCAAACAACCGCTATGAGCTTACCTTACTCTCAAACTCTTATGGCAAGGTAACACAAGCGGCTGCCGAGTACGTAGTACCTTGGAAAGGTGAGTGGACCCCCGACGCTTGCGCAGCATTCTTTGAGAGCTGTGAATCCGATTCCTACGAAGAACAAACCACAGCTGAGCAGGGTAGCCGCGAGGACGCTGCCTTGTCAGGAGAGGCCGTGTTGACGAACTAAATCTGCCCCCATCCCCCGCCACCGGTTGCTCCCACCATAGACAATCGAGACTATAATAATGGCTGCAAACTGACGAGAGCTCGTTACATCAGTTGTCATCAGTTGGATCAAGAGCTGCAACGAAACTTTGTAAAACAGTATAAGTCAAAACGTGTTAAATTACTAAATCAATGTTTAAAGTGATATAAAGTGATTACACAAATATTTTGTTAAAAGAATTATTAGTTCGTTAAAAATATACAACTAGTATAAATAAATAAACATTACATATCAGAAGGTAAAAGTGACAGAAGATGTCACTTAAGTTAATGTTTAAATGCAGGTGCACTTGGTCTCTCTTTGTAAACAGAAGGTGGGAATGAGTTCCAAAGCTTTGCACCTTGGACAGAGAACGATTTACTGAAAAATTTTGTATTAAAGGAGGGCATATCGAGAGGCTCCACTATCCTGTATTTTGCATATCATGTTATATATCCCTGAATATAATAGAGAGTTTTAAGTAACAATAAAACTTACCTTTTATTTTTCCTTAAGACATCCGGAATCCATCTTGAGTCAAGCACCTGTCTTTTTAGCCTTTTAGTCCAGTTTTCACTCCCTTCCGGTGCAAGTGCTGCTCTCTAATGTGAATTTGGCGGGAGGAAACTTGCACATTTTAACAAATTGATAATTCTTAATTCATTATACATACTCGAGATGAACCAGGTAGAAATTACCTGGATTCCGGATGTCTTAAGGAAAAATAATAGGTAAGTTTTAGTGTTAGTTAAAACTCTCAATTATTGTTACATGTTGACATCCGGAATCCATCTTGAGTGACGTGTTTGTTATCACCTGGTCATAAATATTATGACCTTGCTATAATGTGTCCAATAAAAATTAAATTATTGGAATACAATAATTTATTTTAATAACAATTTGATTTATGGAATACAATCAAAATAGCTTGACAGCTAAGCTTTTGTATTTTACTGTGACTGATTTAAAACAACTCTTTTGAAGTATCTTCTAAAGGATCTTGCCTCCATTTTCCAGTTTTTAAATTGTATCTTTTGAAAAGTATTCCATTCAGTTAAGGGAAGCTACTGAAGATCTTACAGATCTGCTAGAAGCTTCAATACCAGCTTCTTTGAGTAGAGACTTAATCCAAACTCGTAACTATTTTCAATGTCGCTCTAGGTCCGCTCTAGGTCCCTGTTGAGGTCAAAGATAATTAATTTATTTAAATTAATTGACCCACTGTCGCGGCTTTTGGATAGTTCAACCAATCGACAAAACCAGTAGATATAATCGAGGGCTTGAAATGGGTTTGTGAAATTTTCCACCTAGACTACCTGTTATTGATTCTATCAGTCTTGGATTCCGATCGTGGCCAAAATATTATAACAAAAAATAAGAGGAGCTGTATTGACTAAGGGGCGAGTTGGCGGCGGGCGAGGTGTGGAGTGGTGTGATGTATCGAGGAGGGGAGAGGTGTGGTGAGGAGAGGTGTGGTGAGGTGAGGAGAGGAGAGGAGAGGGGAGGAGAGATTATATAAAGAGCCTTTTTGGATGTAATTGTGCATTACTTTGTGAAATTGGAAATAAACAAGTGATTTACCAAGAAGTCGTACTGTTTTAATTATTTTCTTTGAAAAGTCAGTTGTGTTTTGTAATTAAAGTAATAATCAGAAGTGCGATTACCTACAACAAAAAGTATAAAAGTGAAGAGATCCGGATAGCATCAAAGACATTACGTACGATCAAAAACGAGTAGAAATGTTCAGTGTTCTACTCCGGATGAGTTATATGAAGGATTTTTGTCAGCTTTTGATTCATATCTACCCTCTAAATCAAATAATATACCAAGAGCAACACATGCAGAAGGACCTCGACACATCACATACAGAAGACAGTACGAGTATATTCAAAAAAATCACCGATCTGTTATCGCTGTAAAGAAACAGGGCACGTGGCTACAACATGTAAATTAACCGATAAACGAAGTGTTTCAGGTGTGGTAAACTTGGCGAACATGGCGAACTTGGCGAACATGTGTAATTCAACAGAAGTAGAACCAAATCCTGTTAGGAAAGTTCAATTGATATCACAGTTGAATGATGTGTATAAGAAAAAGTGTGAGGGTAAGTGAACTTTTTTTTCAAGGCTTATTTAGATACTGGTAGCGAGCTTAATAAACTACTCAAGGGAGCATCTGATGCCCTTAAACTCAAACTAATGCCTACAAATACAGTGTTAAAAGGATTTAACGGTGATACAGTTCGAGCATTAGGAGAGGTACAGTTTGAATTATCAATCGACGAGGTTCACGTCAAAACGTCTGCTGTAGTAACAAACGTCGATTTGGGTGATATCTCTCTTATTATAGGCCAGACCGTTGTAAATCAAAATGACATAACGCTAAAAGTGTTTCAGTGTGGCGCTCACTTATCAAGGGCAACAACTACCCCCAATAACTTGTATAATATCGACCTGTGTGATGATACTAGCTATTACAGAGTAAAATTAGTCGAAGACACTTCTGTACCGATTGGAGATAACTTGGTTCAATTTACAATACGTGACGCCGATTGTGGAGATTACTGTACGAGGCCCAGGCAGTTCAGGATGAGGTAACGTAGTATATGCCGTAACCAGCTCCGTGCTACGAAATGGGAACGGCTTCATAAAAGTCTGCAATATTGGTTCCCGTACCATTTATTGAAAAAAAGGAACAACGAGGTGAAAAATGCATATCGGACCCAGAGGTGAGATCATACTGCTTTACTTTGAGGAGAGGAGAGTGTTCTGATAATTATAATGAATTTGAAAATATTGATGTCAGTGATATTGAGAATAATGATCAAGTAACGTTAATTAATCTTTTAAAGTCGTATGAGGATTGTTTTGCTAAAAATATTGGCGACATAGGGTGTACAAATTTAGGTGAAATGGCTATTGAGCTCGAAACAAACAAACCGGTAGTTCGAAAGCCGTATAGATTAGCGCTTAGGGAAAGAGAAGTTGTAAAGACAATGGTAAATTATTTAATAAAAGGGGGTATTATTAGAGAATCGAATTCGCAATACGCATCTCCGATTATATTAGTACGAAAAAAAAATAGGGCGACTGTAGATTGTGTGTCGATTCAGGGAATTAAATAGAATTACTATTAAAGAAAAATTCCCTATGCCTCATATAGATGACCAATTAAATAAGTTGTCGGGTAAACAATATTTTACAAATTTAGTCTTATTTTTCGGCTACCATAACTTATTAATTAGAGCAGATTCTATGCATAAAACGTCATTAATTACTCTTGATAGTCTTTATGAATATTTGAGGGTACTATTCGGGTTAGCCAATGCCTCGTCAGTTTTCATGAGGGTAATCCCAAAAAAAAAAAATTGTGAAACTTGTGGGTAGTGATGAAATTGTAACCTTTATGGATGACATGTTATTATCAACTTCGAGCGTATGTGATGGTTTAAAATTATTAGAAAAGGTACTATCTCAGTTGCGTAAAGCAGATTTAAAATTAAACCTTAAAAAGTGTTCATTCCTTAAAACAAAAGTTTCATTTCTGGGTTATGAGACTAGTTCGAATGGTTTTAGGACCGGTAATCATAAAATACACGCAGTGGAGAATTTCTCTAAGCTGAATAATCTACATCAATTACGACAATTTTTGGGACTGTGTAGTTACTTCAGAAAGTTCATTAATAAATTTGCAATCATAGCGAAGCCGTTGACAGATTTAACAAAAAAGAAATCTGAATGGATCTAGGATAGTAAACCTGTGTTGGCTTTATACGACCCATTACTACCTTGTGAGATACATAAAGACGCAAGTAGAATAGGGGTACCGTGAATTTTATTCCAACTTTAAACGGAAGGCGAATTAAAACCAGTGTTTTATTATAGTAGTTACTTCTCTCGAAGAAAGTATGTATCATAGTTATGAACTTGAGACGTTAGCTGTCGTTGATTCTTTAAAAAAAAATCGTATATATGTTTATAGACAATTAATTAAAATAGTTACCGATTGTTCAGCTGTAAGGTATACATTGCTCAAAAAGGATTTAATCCTTCGTATAGCAAGGTGGCGGCTTACGATCCAGGAATACGATATCCAGATCGCATATAGACCAGGAGAACGTATGACGCATGTCGATGCTCTCAGTCGCAGTCCGACATAGGTGAAGCTAAGTCAACAAAACACATTCGGTATTCTCAAGTGTTCGATAGGTATATAAATATGATATCTTCTGATGACTGGTATTTGACTATTCAGCGGAAAATGATAAATTAAATAGCATAATAAAGCAATTATCAGAAGGTCAGGCTTGCACTGATGTTAAAAATGATTATAAATTAAAAATAAACGATTATACAGGAAAACTATAAAGGGCTGCTAAGTTCGTCGTTCCTTCCTTTGCAAGATGGAAGTTTATGCAAAAATTTCACGATCAAAAAGGTCATATCGGCTTCAAACAATGTGAGGAACTAATTAAATCGGATTATTGGTTTCCTAAGATGACTCGTTTTATTAAAAAAATATGTGAATCATTGTTTGGAGTGTTTATATTCAAAAGGAGATTATGGTAAACGAAGTGATGAGTTACATCCCATTCCTAAGTCTTCTATTCCTATGGAATTAGTTCACATTGATCATCCCGGCCTTTTGGTAAAACTAAAAAGGGTCATCAATGTATTTCAATGATAGTAGATTCCTTTTCAAAGTTTTTGTTAGAACAATGAATTCCGTAGAGGCTGTAATTTATTTTAAAAGATATGTTTAGTTTGTTCGGTTATCGGAGAAGAGTAGTATCGGATAGAAATTTGGCTTTTACTAGTAGAATTTTCAAAGATGTTTTCAACTAATCATAATTTTCGCCATACTTTAAATCCTATAGCATGTCCACGCGCCAATGGACAGGTTGAACGATACAACCGTACATTATTGGATGCTATGCGTACTCGTAATATAGATACTAACATGTGGACAGAGTGTATACCCGATGTGGTTTGGGGAATCAAAAATATAATTAACGGAAGTCTAGGTTATCACCCTTATGAAATTATGTTTAGTCATAGAGATCGACTCATGTCTAATTTGATCGGGAACAAAAATTTTAAGCTGGTTGACGAGAAACGTAAAAATGCTTCCGAGCGATTAAAACGAAAAGCCATAATTATGAAGAAAAAATATGAAAAGCTTCGTAAACCTGAGAATAAATTTAACAAGGGAGCTTTAGTTCTCTATAAGCAATCGCCCACGTTAAGTGAAGTTAAGAATGTAAATAATGAGTTGCGAGTGTTGTATTCTAGGCCTTACATTGTACAAAAGGTTCTTGATAATGGGCAACATGAAATCGATAGCGTTAAAGGAATGAGGGGCTATAAAGAGTTTTCGGGAATTGTTGCAGCAGATTCTCTTAGACTATATCGTAGTGCTCCAGACTTTAGTGAGACTGTAGTGAGACTAGTAGTGATGATGACTTGGTAACTAGAGATGATCTTATTGGTTTATTGGAAAGCTAATCGAATGTTTGCGCCAATTGCGGTGCAATTGTTCCAGGATGGCCGACTGTAACAAAAAATAAGAGGAGCTGTATTGACTAAGGGGCGAGTTGGCGGCGGGCGAGGTGTGGAGTGGTGTGATGTATCGAGGAGGGGAGAGGTGTGGTGAGGTGAGGAGAGGAAAGGAGAGGGGAGGAGAGATTATATAAAGAGCCTTTTTGAATGTAATTGTGCATTACTTTGTGAAATTGAAAATAAACAAGTGATTTACCAAGAAGTCGTACTGTTTTAATTATTTTCTTTGAAAAGTCAGTTGTGTTTTGTAATTAAAGTAATAATATAATGGCGTTACCCTGGTCAATAAATTTTTATTCTTCAATTGTCAATAAAGTGAGATCGTGGACTCTACGTGCTGACGATAATAAAGCAGGATTGCTACAACAACGAGGCCATATCGGGCCCCCCGCAGGAGGGGTCGAGGTTAACTCTTCGGGGCGTAGGACCCATGAGCTGGCTGCGATTCCACTTGTGAATGTAAGCGGGTTGTTGGGGCGGGCGTTTGCAGCCCTGCCGTCATGGCAGCATGGCAGAGTCGCCGCCGGCGAGGCGGTGCCCAGAGTCAGCAGGGGTCTCAGATGGGCGGCCTCCAACCAGCGGCACAGGATTGCTGTTAGCCTTAGTACCCACTATAAATTGTTTACATTTACCAGATGTGTACTGAAATAGTTTGATGCAAGAACTATATTCCAAGGAACTTGAGTGAAAGTTGGAATAAAAGATTTATGTACGATCCTCGGTTCTGGACCAAACCCTCTTCATAATGCAATCCTCGATGTTTCTAGTCAATTAGTGCTTTCAACGTCCATGTTTTTATTTTCCTCAAGTCTTTAAAGTCGGTAAACATATTTGTCAGATGAATGGCCCATCTTGTTACATACAGAACAAGCAACTCGATACAAGCACTTTACAAAAAATGTGACCCTCCTTTTTACAGAAGGTGCATTTTACTCTAATTGATTATGAATTTTTTTATTCAATTCTTTGATACTAGACTGAAAAGTATTTTTAGGGCACTGTGACATAAGGTGTCCCGTTTTACCACAAGTGTAATACCTTTTTTCTGCCTTGAACCCCACTTCATTACTCGACTTAAATAGTTTTGTACTATTTAAATCGTTTTGTACTATTAGCAATAGATTGTTCGGGTTTTATAACTTCCAGGAATTACTTTTTTTATTTTTTTAGAAGCCTTTTCATACGTAGAAAGTAAAACTATCAGATCAGGCACAGTACGAACTGTGTTATTTAAATTTGTCTAAATTAGTCATTTTAACGTCGACTTCTACTATTTCACCGGAAATAAGTTCAATTAATTGAGTTTCTGAAAAAGGTACTTTGGTGTAACGAAGCAATCTGACCTTCTCCCTTGCATACTCACAGTAGGTTTCGGCGGAATCGTGAGTGTACAGTACAGCTTTAGATAGACTTTCCGATAATTAGTGATAAACTAGGGATTCGAAAGTCTCTAGTTCATCTTAGGGATACGCTTCCAGTTGTGTGAAAATTATTGACGGACCTTAACATGCAACAAACTCATAAGCTCCATGTCCATATCCATAATATACATTTTTTATAGTCAATGGATTGTTTTTTTTTTAAGTAGAAGTTTTTCAAAAGCATACGATAATAATATGATATAATATGTGAAGTAGATTAACAACATTATTATACCTTTTCGTAACACAAACAACAATTTACTAGTTTCATTTTATTTAAACATTAAATTTCCATATTAGAAAATTTTATATAATTTTATATAATTTCCATATTAAAAAATTAATTTAGAAAATTTTTCAAATGTCTCTCTACATGATATAAATTAAAACAAAATTAAACCAAAGATATGTTAAATAAAATGCTCTTCAATGGAGTATATAATACACTAGGTAAAACACAATGTTATTTCCATCAAGATTCATTTAATATAGGAAGTTTTCGACGTAGCGAAAATGTTTTTGTAATTAATTATAAAACGATAACTAATACACAATTTGATATTTTTTTTAGAATACTTTCTAAAAAAATATCAAATTATGTAGAAAATATAATCCACAGACTTAAAAAACATTAATAGGCAATAAATATATTGTAACTTAACATTCAGGGATATGTTACATAGGCATTTTTAATTTGTAAATTCTAAGATATGAGGGCACATTCTTAAAAATTATCGTTATGTTTAGGGATATGGTATTCGTTAAGGTATTCGTCAAACAACAAAAGTATATAATGAAACGTTTGTCTGGTAAAATTACATACTATTATTATCCAATAGCCAGTTATAATTAATTATTAGATGTCTATATGGCAAGGAGTATTCTTAAATTTCATCATTATATTCAGGCATATATAACATTATATGCAAAATATAGCATAGTGGAGCCTCTCGATATCCCCTCCTTTAATACAAAATTTTTCCGTAAATCGTTCTGTGTCCAAGGTGCACAGCTTTGGAACTCACTCCCACCTTCTGTTTACAAAGAGAGACCAAGTGCACCTGCATTTAAACATTAACTTAAGTGACATCTTCTGTCACTTTTACCTTCTGATATGTAATGTTTATTTATTCATACTATTTGTATATATTTATATATACTATTTGTATATATGTATATTTGTGTATATATCTATGTATGTATAATATCAACATTTTCTATTATTATATATTTTTTTGTTTGCTTATCTATATATAAATCTCTATATTTTTTTTCCCTTCACTCTTTTTATTGTACCTATGTACACCACGCTTCTTTATGTAGTTTCCTTTATGAAAAGGGTTTCTCGTAGAGGTCTCTTTTAAGAGATAAGTTATCCTTTGTGCATCACATGTCTTTTATAATTAATTATGTAACTATTTCTTCTCTTGGTATATAAATGTATAAATAAATAAATATTAAATGCTGTGAGTATAATATATGGGGACACATGAGTGCATCATGCAGTAATAAACGGCCTAAACCTGACATTAATAAAACTAAGCCACTAAACTTGCCTCTGCCTCAATCCTCAAGGACTAATTCGTTTCAATTTAAATCCGTAGCTTGTAACTTCTGTAAGAAAGTCGGTCATAGTGAACCGAACTGTTTTGCTTGAGGACGATCGAACTTGGGTAACGTAAATTTTTGTCGAGAAGTCGTAACTGACATTAATAATCGTGACGTAATTACGGCGGTACTAGGTGGCATCCCGACAGATGTATTAATGGATACCGGTTCATACATCTAGTTAATTAGCTCTGATTTAGCTAAGCATTTTTCATGCAAACTACATGCGTGCATTCCACTGTTGCGTGGTTTTGGTGGCGCGGAAATTCCAAATAATATAAGTACCGAGTACGTTTTTCAATACTCCGGTAGTTATAGGCACCGATGTACTCGTATTAAGCAGAGACGGAGTGTCTTACATTCGCATTGCGAAATCACAACGAATTAATCGGTCCATTAAATTACCGATTAATATCATATCCGATTGTACGGTAGATTTGGATCTTCATTCTATTAACACGTCACCGTCATAAAATTAGGTTTTATGTCGGTTGTCATAGTAACCATATTAAATCCACTTATGTTTTATTAAAATACCGACAGATATCACCGATGCGTAAGAGTATGTCAACGACTTTATGATTTTCTAATGTCATGGTTATGGAAAATGTAACTGTGTGCTTCATTAATATTACTATCCGACTATGTGGCTGTGACAATGACTAAAAACTGTGTGATCATGTGGGTATGTATAGTTAGTCATACATTTCATACATAATGAGATCTAAGATTTTCGCGAGTTTGATTCATTTAAATGAAACTACTATTTTTCGGATAAACTTTGGTGATTTATTTTTGTAAAAAACTACATACTCCCGACGTTTCGGTTACTTTTCAGCAACCGTGATCACGGGCAGACGAGATGTCAGATGTGATCACGGTTGCTGAAAAGTAACCGAAACGTCGGGAGTATGTAGTTTTTTACAAAAATAAATCACGCGTAGTTTATCCGAAAAATACTAGTTTCATTACATACATTTCGTTTATCTAAAGAGAGAATTTTAAATCTACCGATTTGTGCGAGAGGTTACAGAACCCCGTAGTGTACATAGGGATCATCGTAGGATAGACTTGAGATATGATACAATATGAACACGCATACCTGAACGACATTAATTAAATAGAAATTTTGTACATATTGTTAGAAATAAATAAGGCAGTACTTCCACTTAGATGTTTATTGCTCCACAACTCGTACCAGAAATCCCCCAGTCTAGTACTTACATCCTATTTATAATATTCAAAGGTAACATTTTTAGATGAGAATATAAATATCGTTAAGCTTAGAATCATCAAGAATATCACAATTTAAATTATTTTAAATAATTATAACTAACAATATATATTGACTTTTTGAAGTGGTAATTAGATTTAAAACTATTTTGTTACTATAGATAAAATTCGATATTGTCTGAAAAATGAATTGTAAAATTTACCTGTTTGTACGATAGTGAACCGCCAAGTCGAGCAAAAATAAAAAAGCGGCATGGCCGTATTACACTTTTCTCAAATTATTTCGGGACATTTTCGACCTATAAGTACATTTCGCATTAAACCTGACGCCTATATTTCTGGTAAGCAAGAAAAAAGTAGCTCAAGCATTACAACTAGACAAAGTTCTTAGTTTTGTTAAATTTTTTCATTCACTGACTGACCCATCATCCAAACTGTAAGGCGCTTCTAGTTTATATAGAAGCTTCAAAATTTTGAATACAATTTGTGTTTAGTGAATAACTCAGGGAAAAACTAAACTATTTTGAATTTTCTGTCCACTTTGCCCTCGTTATGAATTTAACTTTGAAGTAAGAATAAATAATAGTGCGATGTCAATATTCGTAATTATCAAAGAGCCAGCTAGCAAGCCAGTCATACCAAACTTACACATACATAAAAGACAACCATCACACAAACAAGTAGACTATATTAAATATAGATAGATAGTTTCACTTCCACCCCCTTGTGAAACATCACCTACGCGGTTGTATGTTCTCCTAGTAGGATGTTATGAGTTGGTGTTATGCAACCAATACAGCTTAGCTAGAGGAATTTTTCCCACATTTCTTCTCATACGTTAAACTGAGTTTATTAAAGTTATCATCATACAGTTAATTACAGTTATAATTAAGTTACACGCAAATTGAAAGCATTGAATAAAATTATTAATAAATCTAGCATTTATTAATAATTTTAATAAAAAAATATATGGAACTTAAAATTATACAAACCAACTAGAGCTTGAGATTAATGGGGAGAAAGATCACCTTAGTGATAATTAATAATAATAGTTAATAGTTTTATAATAATAATTAAAATTTTTATATACCCTGACTTTATAACCTTGTATTACAGATGAACATTAATTGAGGAATCATGTTTTGTATGCAATACTGAACGATGATCGTCCACTGCTCTACGAACTTGAAAATAATACAAATTATTTTATGAATTCAATTCACTTCCATAAAACGAGATTTCAGGAACACGCAAAAGAAACTTATATATGATAGGAACAAAAATATCTTCATAAGAATAACAGGAAAAAATTAATAAATAAATAAGCTCTAATAAATGTAAATTGGGCTATGACACACGAACACAGACAAACAAATAAATATCAATAAATATCAATATATATTCAATATATGAAATATTTAAAACACACGTCTGTCCCAATATGTTCATATAGCATAAATTTCACTCTCAATTCATAGTGATACATCACCTTCATAGATTTATGTTTCCCTGGTAGGATGTTATGAGTTCCGTTGGAGCTACGAGACCAGTACAAAAAATTTAACTTTCGAAGCTGGCATTTCTTTTTCTATAAATGATAATGGCACTTAGTTTCGTCCCTCCACTTCGAATCAATTTTGACTAAAATTAACTGAAAAAAAACATATGTCGGTGTAATTCTTATTATTTGAAAAACTAATAATTGAGGGTAGTTGAAATTATCAGGTGTCAGCCGCATAACCACCTGCGTAGCCACTTGTGTAAGTGTAGTCACAACAATGTTGGTCTACAATCAAGAATAAAGTCATTGATGACGTCAGTTATGCTGGCGTCACACTTTTTAAAAACCACGGCCTGGACCCTACTCCGACATACGTGTATTTGAAAAACATTGATTAATTATAATCTAAATCAATTAATATTATATTAATTAATTAAATATTTTATTATTTATTTTCTGATTAGAAAACATGTATATGAATGATTTCATTTTCATCTCGTCTATCAATTGATCATGGTTGCAAAGGAACCAACCAGAATTTCGAAGATTGGTCACGTTTGTTTCATAGTACGGGAACCATGACTTCATAAGTCTGAAGGAGTAGTACAATATTTTTCAAGATTGCTGTGAAAAGTAAAACTTTATTGACCTTACTACAGTTACGTATAAATACATAGTAGGGGCTCACGTTTTTGATAGCGTTGCATACTAGGAGAACAAACTTAAGTATTCTGATTTGTATACAATACTGATACGACCACCCACTGCTCTTAGTTTTCAAGATATGTATGTAAGGCAGACTTTGAAGATTGAAAAAAAAAATATTTTTTACATTAGCTTTCAGTAAGTCAGTAAGGAAACTTCACTTGTCTGTCTTGATGTTTTAGGCTAAATTAGTCTCGTGTAATTCACATACAGGAGACAGGAATTCATAATAGTCAAGTGCAATCTATGACGAGTTTACTGAGAACAGTGTATTAGACATAGGTATGCACATGCATACGTAATAAGTTGCAATAAATACGCGTCGTTAACAATTACACATTTTCAAACCCCATGTTACGTGACGGTGTCACAGTGATAGTTAAATTAGATATTAAAAGAATTACGGTGTAATCGCAGGCCGCGCTAAGCTTCTAAGTAAACTTGTTCATTCTACACGGGTCTGACTCAGCAGTTCCGTGTGAACAGACTTTTTAGTTTTATATTTCTTTTTCGAATATTTTAGAATATTTTGTCACTATTTGTTCACCCTTCGTACAATATAGTCGAACCAATTAATTGTAATTTAAATTTAAAATTAAATTAAGTCATTTAAATTTTGGTTTCATTGCATCCACCGACCGTCGAAATCATAATTGGCGCAGACGGTAGGATACTCGCGGATAGTTCGTGATAATATCCAACTTCGATACCGTGTTCGCGAGCTACCCGGGTGGCTAAGCACCGTTTTCGAGTATCCGAAACCTATTCGGTTCGAACGGTTCGGGGGAGATCTGAAAATTGATTCCGCAATTGATACCAAAA
The DNA here is from genome assembly GCF_018135715.1 of Danaus plexippus. Taxonomy (NCBI): domain Eukaryota; kingdom Metazoa; phylum Arthropoda; class Insecta; order Lepidoptera; family Nymphalidae; genus Danaus; species Danaus plexippus. The sequence goes on from NW_026869862.1 coordinate 28,498, forward strand.
TCCAGATATGCTGTAAGTACTTTGAATCTATCTCAGTCCTTACTTTCCTAGTTCATATCCTTTATTTAGTAAGACTATAACTATTTTATTAATTAATTACTCACATATACCTTATTAGGGTTCAGTAAAAAATTAATTAATTTCTTTTATAGACGTAGTTAATCAATTTTTTTTTTTCTATTCTTTATTTAATAAAATCGATTTATTTCATAAAGAATATAGTTTTGAATAAACTTACATTTTCACCTGACTTTCAAATCAATTAGTGTGATTTTTATTATATTTTATGTTCGTTTCTTTCGATTGTTTAAACTTACTTTTTGAATTTTAATTGTGTATTATTTTAAATTGTGTGTGTTATTTTAAGCAACCAAGATTTTTCATCCACTCGAATATCGCAACTCTAGATTAAAGAATAGGTTAGATAAAAATAATAAGTTTAATATAATAGACGAAAATAGAGATTTAAACGTAAAAATGGCTGACATTGACAATATCTACAAATCACTAAGGTTGCTACCCGATATCGACGGGAACACTCATGTTTTAACCCGTTTCATTAATTTATGCGATCAATTAGTATTGCAATATTTCCAACCGGGTCCTGGAAACGAGTTGTCTAATTTGGCTTTAATAAACGGAATCTTAAATAAAATTTCTGGACCCGCGGCTAGGCTAATTAATTCCAATGGGATACCAGAAAACTGGCTAGGTATCAGGAGTGCGTTAGTGAACAATTTTGCAGATCACCGTGACGAGACCGCTCTTTATAGTGATCTTTCATTACAAACACAGGGTAATAGCACACCTCAGGAATTTTATGAGAGGTGCCAGAATTTATATAGTACCATTATGACATATATCTCTTTACATGAATCTGTCCCAACTACCATAGAAGCTAAACGAGACTTATATAAAAAGCTTACTCTTCAAGCATACTTGCGAGGTTTAATAGACCCCTTAGGTTGTAGGATCCGCTGTATGCGACCGGAGTCTATTGAAAAGGCTTTTCAATTTGTTCGAGACGAACTTAATACTCTGTATTTACAACAAAGAAATGAAGGTGGTTCTAGGAAAGATCTTCATCAAACTCATTTGAAATCTAATGCAATCCATTTACCGCCTAATAATTTCGTACCATATAATATGCCCTTCAGGCACCAGAACATGCCTTGTCCATCAAGGTCATTCGCATCACCAAATAACCAAGGATGGCGTCCGAGCCAACCACAACAGATGCAACCACCCCGTGGCCCCTCTCGAACTCAACAAGTAATGCGCGCTCTGCCTCAGAATTATAATCCGCAAAGTAATCTTTTTAGATTGCCTAATAGTCCTCAGCAACCCCAACAACCATTTAAACCACGTCCGATGAGTGGTGTGAGTCACTTTATACCTAGGAATTTACCCCCTACAGGGCATGATTGGCGTAAATTTGGCAATCCACCTCCTAGTAATTATTTCAAAACCCGTGAGTTAAATTTCAATGAATTTGACGATAATTATAACTATAATGAGTATGAATATTATCCCGATTATGATCAGTATTACTATGATTATGATCAATATAATGAACATTATGAGCCATATTATACCTCCGAAGAACCCTCTGCAGTATATAACGTAGATGAACCCATTTCCACCTGTAAGGATAGTAAAGATGAAAATTTTCAAGATGCCTTAAAACCAGAAAAGCCAAAATAGAGCTCAATTTCCACATACAGAGGCAATTAGGTTATATTCAAATTTCAGAACCTCCACTTAAATTGTTAATAGACACAGGCGCAAACCAGTCATTTATTAGTCCGGAATTCGTTGAAAAATACTTTAATCATATACCCCTTAATTATGAACCATTCGAGGTCACTAATGTGCACGCCACTAGTACAAATAATTATTCTATTACTTTACCATACTTCCCTGAATTTAAAGAGCAAGGCGACATGACACTATTCATATATAAATTCCATAATTACTTCGATGGACTTATAGGTTTAGATTTATTGAGTGCGTTTGACTGTAATATTGATCTTAACAACAGAATTCTAAAAACCCACAGTACACATATTCCTATACACATGTATGACTCTAAAAACGTTAATCTTTATGAAGAGATTGTCCCCGCCAATTCTTCTAAACTAGTTAAATTACCTATTAATACGCAGGATGGTGATGTAATAGTGGAAAATCAATGTATATGTAATTGTATAATTCCTGAATGTCTAACTAAAGTAGTTAATAACCGCGCTTGGGTAGAGATAACTAACCCTTCATCTAATGATATCGTATTTTCCATGGACCGACCTGTAGAAGCTTCGCTTTTTAATTTTGAATGTACTAATACTGAGATTTTATCAGACCGCATAAAAAAAGTTTTATCTCGTCTTCGAACAGATCATATGAACGCAGAAGAACGTGCTAACCTGATTAATCTTTGTGCCAGCTACGCGGACGTGTTTTATCTTGAGGGTGAACCCTTAACCTTCACCAACAAAATAAAAACTACTGATGAAATCCCCGTACATACTAAAAGTTATAGATATCCGCATGTTCATAGACAGGAAGTTAGAGATCAAATCAAAAAGATGCTCGAGCAGAATATTATCCGACCATCAGAGTCTGCTTGGAGCTCTCCAATATGGATAGTACCGAAAAAGGCTGATGCTTCCAATAAAATCAAATGGCGTCTCGTCGTTGATTTTCGAAAAGCAAACGAGAAAACAGTCGATGATAAGTATCCAATCCCGAATATAACAGATGTATTAGATAAACTTGGAAAATGTCAATACTTCACAACCCTGGATTTAGCTAGTGGTTTCTATCAAGTAGAGATGGACCCCGCGGATGTTGAGAAAACCGCATTCAATGTTGAGAATGGTCATTACGAATTTTTGAGAATGCCAATGGGTTTAAAAAACTCTCCATCCACATTCCAACGTGTGATGGACAATGTCCTTAAAGATCTTCAAAATCAGGTTTGCCTCGTTTACCTAGATGACATAATAGTCTTTAGTACATCATTGCAAGAGCACGTAATTAACCTTGAGAAGGTATTTAAAAAATTGAGAGAGTCTAATTTCAAAATCCAGATGGATAAATCTGAGTTTTTGAAATTGGAAACTGAATTTTTAGGTCATATAATAGGTAGAGATGGTGTAAAACCAAATCCTAACAAAATCCAGGCTATTCAAAATTATCCCCTTCCTAAGACTACAACCGAAATCAAACGTTTTCTCGGATTACTAGGCTATTACAGAAAATTCATACCTAACTTTGCACGTGTGACTAAACCTCTAACTAATTGTCTTAAAAAGGGAAACAAAATAACATTAGATCAAAATTACAAAAATTGTTTCGAGCACTGTAAAACTCTTCTAACAAATGATCCGATCCTTCAATATCCTGATTTTAGTAAAGACTTTATACTGACAACAGATGCGTCTAACGTAGCCATAGGTGCCGTTCTATCTCAGGGTAATATAGGAACAGATAAACCCATAGCATATGCATCCCGTACACTTAATGACAGTGAGACTAACTATAGTACTATTGAAAAGGAGCTTTTAGCTATAGTTTGGGCTACAAAGTATTTTAGACCATATTTATTTGGGCGGAAGTTTAAAATCATTACTGATCATAGGCCTTTACAGTGGGTTATGAACTTGAAAGAACCCAATTCTCGATTAACCAGATGGCGTCTCAAACTTAGCGAATACGATTTTTCAGTTACATACAAACAAGGAAAATATAATACCAATGCAGATGCCCTCTCCCGTATTGAACTTAATAATGAGGAACTTTCATCTATCATTGTAAATCCATCTACTTCAGATGACTCTAGAACTTTAACAGCCCCAGATGTTGATGAAAATTCATCAACTGCTACGGCCCATACTAGTGCTGAAAATCCCATACTCGAAATACCTATATCCGATTACCCATTAAATAAGTTCACAAAACAAATAGTTTTCAATATAGTTGGAGATATCAAGGGTAGACCAAGTGTAACAAAACCTTTCGATGCTTTTACTAGAATTAACTTACAGGTTTCACAATCAAATTTAGAAGAAGATGTTGTAAATGCAATAAAAGAGCATGTCCTTCCAAAAATTAACACTGGCTTACGCATAAATCCAGCTTTGGCTATGTACCAAATAATACCTATTATTCAAAATAACTTCAAAAATTCTGCTATGCGATTATTTGTAGCAAAAAGGGAAGTAGAAAATGTAAGAGAGTATCTCCAGCAACAAGACATCATTCATAAATACCACAATGGGAAAACTAATCATCGAGGCATCAATGAATGGTACCTTTCTCTCTCTCACAGATATTTTTGGCCTAAGATGAAAGAGCATATATCAAAATTTATAAACGAATGCATTATATGTGGTCAAGCAAAATATGACCGCAACCCTATCAGGCAGCAATTTCAAGTTTTAACACCTGCCTCAAGGCCATTTGAATAAGTACATTTAGATCTCTTGACTATACAGAGTGAAGAATTCTTAACTATTGTAGATGCATTTTCAAAATTTGGTCAGGCTTATCATTTGAGAGATGGAACTGCAGTTAGCGTCTTACAGGGTTTACTTAATTTCTGCACTAACCATGGTGTACCGATTACTATTGTTACAGATAATGGAACTGAATTTACTAATTAGCTTATGGCAGAATTTGTTAAATTTCATAAAATTCACCATCATAGGGTTGCTCCACATACACCGAATGAAAATGGAATTGTGGAAAGATTCCATTCTACTATACTAGAACATTTACGTATTCTTAAATTGAGCCAAAAATCAGATTCAGTAATTAATATTATGATTTTAGCTTATAACAGTAGTATTCATAGTTTTACTAAGTGTAAACCTCTAGATCTTGTTACAGGACATGTCGATCCTCGTGATCCTTTTAATATAGACATTTCCGCACATTTGTTACAACAATACATGATAGATCATAAAGCTAAAATGACTATAGTATATAACACGGTTCACGAGATAGGTATTAACGAACGGACTAATATAATGGCAGGACATAATAAGGATCGCGAGCCTGAAGTTACCTATTCACCTGACCAACCTGTTTTCATTAAAAACCCAGTTGCATCGCGTCAAAAGTTGGCTCCGCGTTACACACGTGACGAGGTGACAGCTAATCTCCCAATTCACATTTACACTAAACGAAAACAAGGCCTTATTTCCAAGTCAAGATTAAAAAGAGTACCTAAAAGTGCACAATTGTTGCAGGAACTCCTGGTACTTCATCTCTTCTTCATACCATCCCTAACGCAAGAGATAAAACTTGAGAGTTTGGGAATGGACCCGGAATTTTACCATTCAAACTAGGTTTAGCTAAGATTATATCTCACTATCATTCTTTCATACAACACATAGACCTTCATGAGATACGCAGTACAATCGAATCTGTGAAAAACCAGCTAGATAGTTTTTGCACATATTCCATTACACGGTTTTTGAATATAGGAAAACTCTTGCTATTAATGATTAAGTCTGATAATTTATTCTAAATTTGAACTCCTTCAAATAAAATGTTTTTCTTTCCATAGTTGGTTTGGTTTTTGGAAGTTCTAGTTTATTACGTTTTCTAGTGTGGTATGTATGTGTTTTTTTATGAAAGTGTAATTGTAAATGTGTTTTATTTGTTATTATTTTTCTAATCAACATGCAGGTTTTTAAAGTGTATAATTGATTTATATTAAGATATTTTGTTTTTTTTTTTATATAATTCATCATATTTATAAAGAACTTTAATAATTTTATTTTGTAAAGTTTGTAATGACTTTATGTTAGACTTCGCAGCAGTTCCCCATATTTCAATAAGATATTCGATATGAGGTTTTACTAAAGAATTATAAATAATAGGACGAATTGTATTAGGTATACATAAGGAAATTCTACGTAGTGCTCCTATCAAAGGGGATATTTTATTTTTAAGATGATCAATATGATATTGCCAGGTTAACTTGCTATCCATTATAAGACCTAAATATTTTTCATGATCAGTTTTATTTATTGGCTCGTTAAAATTTGTTAGTTGGTCATGATTTGGTATATTTTTATTTTAAGGCGCGAAGATCATATATGATGTCTTTTTGGTATTAATAGTTAATACATATCTCAAGTCTATCCTACGACGATCCCTATGTACACTACGGGGTTCTGAAACCTTCGCACAAATCGGTAGATTTAAAATTCTCTCTTTATATAAAAGAAATGTATGTAATGTATGATTAATTACATACCCACATGATCACACAGTGTGTAGTCATTGACACAGCCACATAGTCGGATAGTATTATTAATGAAGCACACAGTTACATTTTCCATAACCATGACATTAGAAAATCATAAAGTCTTGGTCGTTGACAGACTCTTACGCATCGGTGATATCTGTTGTTATTTTAATAAAACATAAGTGGATTTAATATGGTTACTATGACAACCGACATAAAACCTAATTTTATGACGGTGACGTGTTAATAGAATGAAGATCCAAATCTACCGTACAATCGGATATGATATTAATCGGTAATTTAATGGACCGAATGATTCGTTGTGAATTCGCACTGCGAATGTAAAACACTCCGTCTCTGCTTAATACATCGGTGCCTATAACTACCGGAGTATTCAAAAACGTACTCGGTACTTATATTATTTGGTATTTCCGCGCCACCAAAACCACGCAACAGTGGAATGCACGCATGTAGTTTGCATGAAAAATGCTTAGCTAAATCAGAGCTAATTAACGAGATGTATGAACCGGTATCCATTAATACATCTGTCGGGATGCCACCTAGTACCGCCGTAATTACGTCACGATTATTAATGTCAGTTACGACTTCTCGACAAAAATTTACGTTACCCGAGTTCGATCGTCCTTAAGCAAAACAGTTCGGTTCACTATGACCGACTTTCTTACAGAAGTTACAAGCTACGGATTTAAATTGAAACGAATTAGTCCTTGAGGATTGAGGCAGAGGCAAGTTTCGTGGCTTAGTTTTATTAATGTCAGGTTTAGGCCGTTTATTACTGCATGATGCACTCATGTGTCCCCATTTATTATACTCACAGCATTTAATATTTATTTATATATTTATATACCAAGAGAAGAAATAGTTACATAATTAATTATAAAAGACATGTGATGCACAAAGGATAACTTATCTCTTAAAAGAGACCTCTACGAGAAACCCTTTTCATAAAGGAAACTACATAAAGAAGCGTGGTGTACATAGGTACAATAAAAAGAGTGAGGGGAAAAAAATATAGAGATTTATATATAGATAAGCAAACAAAAAAATATAATAATAGAAAATGTTGATATTATACATACATAGATATATACATAAATATACATATATACAAATAGTATATATAAATATATACAAATAGTATGAATAAATAAACATTACATATCAGAAGGTAAAAGTGACAGAAGATGTCACTTAAGTTAATGTTTAAATGCAGGTGCACTTGGTCTCTCTTTGTAAACAGAAGGTGGGAGTGAGTTCCAAAGCTGTGCACCTTGGACAGAGAACGATTTACGGAAAAATTTTGTATTAAAGGAGGGGATATCGAGAGGCTCCACTATGCTATATTTTGCATATCAGGTTATATATGCCTGAATATAATGATGAAATTTAAGAATACTCCTTGCCATATAGACATCTAATAATTAATTATAACTGGCTATTGAATAATAATAGTATGTAATTTTACCAGACAAACGTTTCGTTATATACTTTTGTTGTTTGACGAATACCTTAACGAATACCATATCCCTAAACATAACGATAATTTTTAAGAATGTGCCCTCATATCTTAGAATTTACAAATTAAAAATGCCTAAGTAACATATCCCTGAATGTTAAGTTACAATATATTTATTGCCTATTAATGTTTTTTAAGTCTGTGGATTTTTTCGATATTTAGAATATTTTCTACATAATTTGATAATTTTTTTAGAAAGTATTCTAAAAAAAATATCAAATTGTGTATTAGTTATCGATTTATAATTAATTACAAAAACATTTTCGCTACGTCGAAAACTTCCTATATTAAATGAATCTTGATGGAAATAACATTGTGTTTTACCTAGTGTATTATATACTCCATTGAAGAGCATTTTATTTAACATATCTTTGGTTTAATTTTGTTTTAATTTATATCATGTAGAGAGACATTTGAAAAATTTTCTAAATTTAAATATGGAAATTTAATGTTTAAATAAAATGAAACTAGTAAATTGTTGTTTGTGTTACGAAAAGGCATAATAATGTTGTTAATCTACTTCACATATTATATCATATTATTATCGTATGCTTTTGAAAAACTTCTATTTAAAAAAAAAAATAACAATACATTGACGATAAAAAATGTATGTTATGGATATGGACATGGAGCTTATGAGCTTGTTGCATGTTAAGGTCCGTCAATAATTTTCACACAACTGGAAGCGTATCCCTAAGATGAACTAGAGATTTTCGAATCCCTAGTTTATCACTAGAAAGGAAACGGGACATAACAGAGTTAAATATAAATGAGAATATGACTGAAATCATACCGATATAGGTTAACCCGAAAGGAATCATGAAAAGAGATACATAGATTTATGGACGACAGATGTGTCAGTCGAGATAGAACCTCTGAAGTAATTCTTATTAGTTATGAATGATTTTTTGTTAAATCGCATTTAAGTTAGTTGTAATTTGATAATAATTAATAATTACCTACAATTTTTTTATGACAAATATAATTCATATCAATACACACGATGTAACTCACAAGCACTACATATTTTAGTAATCAAGATTGCTTAATGCGCTCGGGAATTGCGAGTTGGCTGAGTTGCGAGACTTGGTTTGCTGATAAAAAATTTGGTTTTTCATGGCATTGCGTTTTCATGCGAATGCCAAGTCAATCTATTTATTTCAACATAAAATATTTTTAATTTTAATGTGGTCACTATGAGATATGGTTAGATAGTTAATAACGTTATAACTTAAGACAGAAGGCCCCTTAAGAGGGGACCGAAAAGATCAACCGACTTGGTATTACGTACATCATCCAAAATTTTACAATGAAAGAACAGTGTTGCGGGACTTGTTTTTTTTTTAACTTTTGTTATCGATGGCATCTCATTTATTTTTATGGAAAACCTCCTTTTTCTCTTTTTTTCCAGTATGATCTACTTCTCTAACACTCGTGCTATCAACGAATTTTCTGAGAGCCCACTCTCTGACTTATGATACGAGCTACACGTGTATATTTATAGATTACCTTGAAAAGTGGACAGAAAATTCAAAATATTTTAGTTTTTCCCTGAGTTATTCACTAAACACAAATTGTTTTCAAAATTTTGAAGCTTCTTTATAAACTAGAAGCGCCTTACAGTTTTGATGATGGGTCAGTCAGTGAATGAAAAAATTTAACAAAACTAAGAACTTTGTCTAGTTGTAATGCTTGAGCTACTTTTTTCTTGCTTACCAGAAATATAGGCGTCAAGTTTAATGCGAAATGTACTTATAGGTCGAAAATGGCCCGAAATAATTTGAGAAAAGTGTAATACGGCCATGCCGCTTTTTTATTTTTGCTTCACTTGGCGGTTCACTATCGTACCAACAGGTTAATTTTACATTTCATTTTTCAGACAATATCGACTTTTATCTATAGTAACAAAATAGTTTTAAATCCAATTACCACTTCAATAAGCAAATATATACATATGTACAAAATTTCTAATTAATTAATGTCGGTTAGGTATGAGTGTTCATATTGTATCATATCGGTTTCGGTTTAAAGACATTTATTTCTCATAAAGAACACAAAAGTTCGCTTATAATAAGAAATCACAATAATTTTGCTTGAGGGTACATTTAAAAGTCTGTAGTTATATTAGACAAACATGTTTAGATAGGGGTTTTATATCCAGAGGGTGTCCTACTAAGTATTTTTCCGATATTTAGCCTTGGGCATACGGGTACGCGACCCCGGATCCTCGAGCCACCACTTCCATATCTCTATCCTCAGTCCATGAAGGTGGTGTCCTGTACCTCCCCTCATTCCCCTTCCTTACCTCTTTCCCCCCTTCTCTATCTTTTCCTTTCCTGGTTTTACCCGTAAAACGGGGTTTTGGAGGTCAGACGGCAGTCGCTCCGTTAAAACCACTCCTGCCACTCTTATGGTTGCAAAAGTTTATGGACTGGGTACGGCTAGGGCGTCGCCGATAAACGACGCGCAGGCACATCGCCCTACACCTGCGATAAGTGGGCAAGGGCTACCGTGTCAAGTACGGGCACGGCTAAAGACGTTAGTACCCCAAAGGAAACTCCGCTTTGCAACGTGGAATATTGGCTCTCTAACCGGACGATGCAGAGAACTCGCAGATGTACTCATGAGACGTCGGGTCCAGTGTGCGTTCCTCCAGGAAACTCGCTGGAAGGGTAATAAGTCTCGGAACATCGGACAGGGTTACCGGCTGATATACACTGGGTCGCCTTCAGGTAAAGCTGGTGTAGCGGTAGTGCTATCTGAAGAGCTTCGGAATGGTCTTCTTGAAGTTGATCGTCGCTGCGACCGCCTGATGCGGGTTCGGGTACTGATCGAGGGAGTGATTACTAACTTGATCAGTGCTTATACTCCTCAGGCTGGATGTAGCGGGTCCGAAAAAGAGTCATTCTGGGAGCAATTTGAAGAGGTTCTACGTGCTATACCAGCTGCTGAAGTAATCATAGTTGGGGGGGACTTAAATGGCCACGTAGGTAGGGCTGCGGAAACGTTTGACCGTGTACACGGTGGTTTTGGTTATGGTCGCCGCAATGCAGAGGGAGAAAATATTCTCAGAACCTGTATTGCGTCTGACTTAGCCGTCGTGAACACGTTCTTCCAAAAGACCCCACAGCACCTTATCACGTATAAGAGCGGGTCCCACTCAACCCAAATAGATTATCTGCTGACCAGACGGTGTCATATCGGCAAGGTGACTAACTGTAAAGTCATTCCTGGTGAAAGCCTGACGGCCCAACATCGACTTCTTGTCATGGACTATGTCGTTACCCCGAAAAAGAAAGTGGCCGAGAAACGTAAGCCTCGCATCAGGTGGTGGTTGCTGAATGGAACGATGCAGACCAGCTTTCGGGCAGAGGTTGAGAGTCAAAATCTGTCGACTAATACCGAAACTGCTCAGGAAGTTTGGGATCGAGCCCAGTCAGCAATTATCACAGCAGGTAAACGAGTTCTAGGCCTTTCTAAGGGAGGACGGGTCATTGACAAGGAGACATGGTGGTGGAATGACGAAGTGCAGGAGGTGATTCGTGAATAGAAGACTGCCTTTAAGAAGTGGCAGCAATCAAACTCTCCTGAAGACAGACTAGAGTACATAGCAGCGAAACGTGCCAGTAAAAGGGCTGTTGCCAGAGCCCGCAGTGATAGGTTATCACCATTATATAATACACTTGAAACTGCGGAGGGGCAGAAGCTCATTTACAAATTGGCACGAGCTCGGGATAAGGCGACGCAAGATATCGCAAAATGTCTTAGCGTCAAAGATTCCCAAGGCACGTTGCTGTGTAATCATGCCTCTGTGAAGGAGAGATGGAGATTCTACTTCAAGGAGTTGCTAAATACTCAGCACCCGTGCAGTCTTCCAACCGAAATACCTCCTAATCTTGGACTTATTGCCCCGATAACACCTGACGAAACTCGGAATTGTCTTCGACGCATGAAGAATCGGAAAGCGGTGGGACCTGACGATATTCCGATCGAAGCGTGGAAATCATTGGGCTCTCTTGGTGTGCTCATACTGACGGACCTTTTTAACCGCGTCTTGAACACTGGGACTATGCCACATCAGTGGCGTTATAGTTACATTACCCCTATATACAAAGGCAGGGGCAGTGTTCAAGATTGTGGTAGTTATAGGGGCGTTAAGATCATGAGTCACACCATGAAGCTCTTTGAGCGTATGATCGACCTCAGGCTCCGCCGAGAGTGTACTGTCTCGGAATGTCAATATGGATTTCAGCCAGGATCGGGCACCTTGGACGCCATCTTTGCCATCAGAACTCTGATGGAGGCATACAGGGAAAAAAAGGAGAGCTCTGCATGTCGCATTCCTAGATCTGCAGAAGGCCTTTGACTGCGTGCCTCGTCAATGTATCTGGTGGGCATTGCGATTCAAAGGGATCCCTGAGGCCTATATTGACATCATCAGAGACATGTACCGCGATTCCGTTTCAATGGTTAGGACTGCTGTTGGCGATACAAAACCCTTTCCGATCTCAGTAGGGCTTCACCAAGGCTCGGCTCTTAGCCCCTTCTTGTTCAATATAGTGCTGGACACTGTCTCGGCTAACATCCAGGATCAGCCTCCATGGCTGATGATGTATGCCGATGACATAGCGCTCATTGATGAGAGCAGGTTGACGCTAGAGCGAAGAGTGAACCTCTGGAAGGGTACGCTTGAGAACGGTGGTCTTAAACTAAATGTGACGAAGACCGAGTACATGGCTTGCGGAAGCCCGGACTCTTGCACTATCCATATAGGTCCTGAACCAGCCGTTAAGTCGGAAAAGTTCAGGTACCTTGGATCTATTCTGCATGAGTCCGGAGGCATCGATCACGATGTCCAAGCCCGGATCAGCGCTGCTTGGGCGAAATGGCGTGAGGACACAGGTGTGGTCTGCGATCGCAGAATACCTACCAAGCTCAAGGGAATAATATACAAGAGCATAATCCGACCGGATCTCTTATATGGAAGCGAATGTTGGCCAACACTGTCCAGGCACACTCAGGAGCTTCACGTCACGGAGATGAAGATGCTGAGGTGGATGTGTGGCGTAACGCGGGCTGACCGTATACGTAACACATTTATCCGAGGTAGTCTTGGAGTCCGTGACGTAGCGGATAAGCTTCAAGAGAGTCGCCTGAGATGGTATGGCCACGTTGCACGCCGGCCTGAGAATTACGTCGGAAAAATTTGCCTTGATATGTCGGTCCCTGGAGCAAGACCCCCAGGACGCCCAAGAAAGCGATGGCTGGACACCGTGAAGCAGGATATGAGAGCCAATGGACTTACCACCGCGGATGCTAAAGACCGTGCAAAGTGGAGGAGTTTGAGCAGGAAGGCAGACCCTGGCTAATGCTGGGATAATTGCCAGGAAGAAGAAGAAGAAGATGTTTAGATAGGGGTTATATTAACTTATAAATTATTTTGCACATATTCCATTACACGTTTTTTGAATATAGGAAAACTCTTGCTATTCTGATAATTTATTATAAATTTGAACTCCTTCAAATAAAATGTTTTTCTTTCCATAGTTGGTTTTGGTTTTTGGAAGTTCTAGTTTATTACGTTTTCTAGTGTGGTATGTATGTGTTTTTTTATGAAAGTGTAATTGTAAATGTGTTTTATTTGTTATTATTTTTCTAATCAACATGCAGGTTTTTAAAGTGTATAATTGATTTATATTAAGAAGTTTTGTTTTTTTTATTATATAATTCAACGGATGGCGTCATATAATCATATTTATAAAGAACTTTAATAATTTTATTTTGTAAAGTTTGTAATGACTTTATGTTAGACTTCGCAGCAGTTCCCCATATTTCAATTAGATATTCGATATGAGGTTTTGCTAAAAATTATAAATAATAGGACGAATTGTATTAGGTATACATAACGAAATTCTACGTAGTGCTCCTATCAAAGGGGATATTTTATTTTTAAGATGATCAATATGATATTGCCAGGTTAACTTGCTATCCATTATAAGACCTAAATATTTTTCATGATCAGTTTTATTTATTGGCTCGTTAAAAATTGTTAGTTGCTCATGATTTGGTATATTTTTATTTTTAGGCGCGAAGAACATATATGATGTCTTTTTGGTATTAATAGTTAATAAATACCTCAAGTCTATCCTACGACGATCTCTATGTACACTACGGGGTTCTGAAACCTTCGCACAAATCGGTAGATTTAAAATTCTCTCTTTATATAAAAGAAATGTATGTAATGTATGATTAATTACATACCCACATGATCACACAGTTTTTAGTCATTGACACAGCCACATAGTCGGATAGTATTATTAATGAAGCACACAGTTACATTTTCCATAACCAAGACATTAGAAAATCATTAAGTCTTGGTCGTTGACAGACTCTTACGCATCGGTGATATCTGTTGTTATTTTAATAAAACATTAGTGGATTTAATATGGTTACTATGACAACCGGCATAAAACCTAATTTTATGACGGTGACGTGTTAATAGAATGAAGATCCAAATCTACCGTACAATCGGATATGATATTAATCGGTAATTTAATGGACCGAATGATTCGTTGTGAATTCGCAAGGCGAATGTAAGACACTCCGTATCTGCTTAATACGATTACATGGGTGCCTATAACTACCGGAGTATTCAAAAACGTACTCGGTACTTATATTATTTGGTATTTCCGCGCCACCAAAACCACGCAACAGTGGAATGCACGTGTTAGAATATAGTTAAAATATTTTATAAGAAAACTAGATTTACATACATATTTCAAATAAAATAGTTCATTAAACACATAATAACATTTATTTTCTGTACATTTTAACATTTAACAAAACTATTGTTTTTTTATAAAGAAAAACCATACAATAAAATACACTTATCTCATCTATGTATTTCGCAAAATGGTTTTCACTATATCCAGAACTTTTCGCTTGAAGGTCTGTCCCTTGTTGGTGTCCGACGTGAGAACTGCCTTGCCCCAGTGAAGGGCTATGTTTTATAGGTCTTACCCACACCACTCGATATTCAAGATGTTTACTTTTTAATTGTTACAAAATATATATTGAAAATATACATTTTATAAATAACTAAATAATATAAAAATAATAATAGTAATGTTTTGGTAAATGGTATTTGAAAGCGGGTTCCAATTTAAAGGTATACTAAACACATTTGACACGTTACTGGCGACGAACCGCTTTTGTACCTTAGTCTTACTCTTACTCTTTAATAATAATTCCTTCAGTATTAAATCAGATAATATTTTAAATACAATAAATATATTTTTAAGTGTTATTTATACATATAACAGTTATATAACAAAGCTGATTTCAATATAATTGTATACTAAACACTGGTTTGATATATTATTAACGACGCAACACTTTTATAAGTCTTACCCTCACTATTCGATTATTAATCTTTAAATGATAATTTATATAAAAATAGTATCTTCAATAAACATTGTATAAATATAGAACAGTATCCTAACACACGCATGTAGTTTGCATGAAAAATGCTTAGCTAAATCAGAGCTAATTAACGAGATGTATGAACCGGTATCCATTAATACATCTGTCGGGATGCCACCTAGTACCGCCGTAATTACGTCACGATTATTAATGTCAGTTACGACTTCTCGACAAAAATTTACGTTACCCGAGTTCGATCGTCCTTAAGCAAAACAGTTCGGTTCACTATGACCGACTTTCTTACAGAAGTTACAAGCTACGGATTTAAATTGAAACGAATTAGTCCTTGAGGATTGAGGCAGAGGCAAGTTTCGTGGCTTAGTTTTATTAATGTCAGGTTTAGGCCGTTTATTACTGCATGATGCACTCATGTGTCCCCATTTATTATACTCACAGCATTTAATATTTATTTATTTATATATTTATATACCAAGAGAAGAAATAGTTACATAATTAATTATAAAAGACATGTGATGCACAAAGGATAACTTATCTCTTAAAAGAGACCTCTACGAGAAACCCTTTTCATAAAGGAAACTACATAAAGAAGCGTGGTGTACATAGGTACAATAAAAAGAGTGAGGGGAAAAAAAATATAGAGATTTATATATAGATAAGCAAACAAAAAAATATATAATAATAGAAAATGTTGATATTATACATACATAGATATATACATAAATATACATATATACAAATAGTATATATAAATATATACAAATAGTATGAATAAATAAACATTACATATCAGAAGGTAAAAGTGACAGAAGATGTCACTTAAGTTAATGTTTAAATGCAGGTGCACTTGGTCTCTCTTTGTAAACAGAAGGTGGGAGTGAGTTCCAAAGCTGTGCACCTTGGACAGAGAACGATTTACGGAAAAATTTTGTATTAAAGGAGGGGATATCGAGAGGCTCCACTATGCTATATTTTGCATATCAGGTTATATATGCCTGAATATAATGATGAAATTTAAGAATACTCCTTGCCATATAGACATCTAATAATTAATTATAACTGGCTATTGAATAATAATAGTATGTAATTTTACCAGACAAACGTTTCGTTATATACTTTTGTTGTTTGACGAATACCTTAACGAATACCATATCCCTAAACATAACGATAATTTTTAAGAATGTGCCCTCATATCTTAGAATTTACAAATTAAAAATGCCTAAGTAACATATCCCTGAATGTTAAGTTACAATATATTTATTGCCTATTAATGTTTTTTAAGTCTGTGGATTTTTTCGATATTTAGAATATTTTCTACATAATTTGATAATTTTTTTAGAAAGTATTCTAAAAAAAATATCAAATTGTGTATTAGTTATCGTTTTATAATTAATTACAAAAACATTTTCGCTACGTCGAAAACTTCCTATATTAAATGAATCTTGATGGAAATAACATTGTGTTTTACCTAGTGTATTATATACTCCATTGAAGAGCATTTTATTTAACATATCTTTGGTTTAATTATGTTTTAATTTATATCATGTAGCGAGACATTTGAAAAATTTTCTAAATTTAAGTATGGAAATTTAATGTTTAAATAAAATGAAACTAGTAAATTGTTGTTTGTGTTACGAAAAGGTATAATAATGTTGTTAATCTACTTCACATATTATATCATATTATTATCGTATGCTTTTGAAAAACTTCTATTAAAAAAAAAAAAAAAATAACAATACATTGACGATAAAAAATGTATATTATGGATATGGACATGGAGCTTATGAGCTTGTTGCATGTTAAGGTCCGTCAATAATTTTCACACAACTGGAAGCGTATCCCTAAGATGAACTAGAGATTTTCGAATCCCTAGTTTATCACTAGAAAGGAAACGGGACATAGCAGAGTTATATTTAAATGAGAATATGACTGAAATCATACCGATATACGTTAACCCGAAAGAAATCATGAAAAGATATACATAGATTTATGGACGACAGATGTGTCAGTCGAGATAGAACCTCTGAAGTAATTCTTATTAGTTATGAATGATTTTTTGTTAAATCGCATTTAAGTTAGTTGTAATTTGATAATAATTAATAATTACCTACAACTTTTTTATGACAAATATAATTCATATCAATACACACGATGTAACTCACAAGCACTACATATTTTAGTAATCAAGATTGCTTAATGCGCTCGGGAATTGCGAGTTGGCTGAGTTGCGAGACTTGGTTTGCTGATAAAAAAATTTGGTTTTTCATGGCATTGCGTTTTCATGCGAATGCCAAGTCAATCTATTTATTTCAACATAAAATATTTTTAATTTTAATGTGGTCACTATGAGATATGGTTAGATAGTTAATAACGTTATAACTTAAGACAGAAGGCCCCTTAAGAGGGGACCGAAAAGATCAACCGACTTGGTATTACGTACATGATCCAAAATTTTACAATGAAAGAACAGTGTTGCGGGACTTGTTTTTTTTTTTACTTTTGTTATCGATGGCATCTCATTTATTTTTATGGAAAACCTCCTTTTTCTCTTTTTTTCCAGTATGATCTACTTCTCTAACACTCGTGCTATCAACGAATTTTCTGAGAGCCCAGTCTCTGACTTATGATACGAGCTACATGTGTATATTTATAGATTACCTTGAAAAGTGGACAGAAAAATCAAAATATTTTAGTTTTTCCCTGAGTTATTCACTAAACACAAATTGTTTTCAAAATTTTGAAGCTTCTTTATAAATTAGAAGCGCCTTACAGTTTTGATGATGGGTCAGTCAGTGAATGAAAAAATTTAACAAAACTTAGAACTTTGTCTAGTTGTAATGCTTGAGCTACTTTTTTCTTGCTGACCAGAAATATAGGCGTCAAGTTTAATGCGAAATGTACTTATAGGTCGAAAATGGCCCAAAATAATTTGAGAAAAGTGTAATACGGCCATGCCGCTTTTTTATTTTTGCTTCACTTGGCGGTTCACTATCGTACCAACAGATTTATTTTACATTTCATTTTTCAGACAATATCGACTTTTATCTATAGTAACAAAATAGTTTTAAATCCAATTACCACTTCAATAAGCAAATATATACATATGTACAAAATTTCTAATTAATTAATGTCGGTTAGGTATGAGTGTTCATATTGTATCATATCGGTTTCGGTTTAAAGACATTTATTTCTCATAAAGAACACAAAAGTTCGCTTATAATAAGAAATCACAATAATTTTGCTTGAGGGTACATTTAAAAGTCTGTAGTTATATTAGACAAACATGTTTAGGTAGGGGTTATATTAACTTATAAATTATTTTGCACATATTCCATTACACGTTTTTTGAATATAGGAAAACTCTTGCTATTAATGATTAAGTCTGATAATTTATTATAAATTTGAACTCCTTCAAATAAAATGTTTTTCTTTCCATAGTTGGTTTTGGTTTTTGGAAGTTCTAGTTTATTACGTTTTCTAGTGTGGTATGTATGTGTTTTTTTATGAAAGTGTAATTGTAAATGTGTTTTATTTGTTATTATTTTTCTAATCAACATGCAGGTTTTTAAAGTGTATAATTGATTTATATTAAGAAGTTTTGTTTTTTTTTATTATATATTATATGGCGTCATATATGTAACAAAAAATAAGAGGAGCTGTATTGACTAAGGGGCGAGTTGGCGGCGGGCGAGGTGTGGAGTGGTGTGATGTATCGAGGAGGAGAGGAGAGGAGAGGGGAGGAGAGATTATATAAAGAGCCTTTTTGGATGTAATTGTGCATTACTTTTTGAAATTGGAAATAAACAAGTGATTTATCAAGAAGTCGTACTGTTTTAATTATTTTCTTTGAAAAGTCAGTTGTGTTTTGTAATTAAAGTAATAATCAGAAGTGCGATTACCTACAACAAAAAGTATAAAAGTGAAGAGATCCGGATAGCATCAAGGACATTACGTACGATCAAAAACGAGTAGAAATGTTCAGTGTTCTACTCCGGATGAGTTATATGAAGGATTTTTGTCAGCTTTTGATTCATATCTACCCTCTAAATCAAATAATATACCAAGAGCAACACATGCAGAAGACAGTATATTCAAAAAATCACCGATCTGTTATCGCTGTAAAGAAACAGGGCACGTGGCTACAACATGTAAATTAACCGATAAACGAAGTGTTTCAGGTGTGGTAAACTTGGCGAACATGGCGAACTTGGCGAACATGTGTAATTCAACAGAAGTAGAACCAAATCCTGTTAGGAAAGTTCAATTGATATCACAGTTGAATGATGTGTATAAGAAAAAGTGTGAGGGTAAGTGAACTTTTTTTTCAAGGCTTATTTAGATACTGGTAGCGAGCTTAATAAACTACTCAAGGGAGCATCTGATGCCCTTAAACTCAAACTAATGCCTACAAATACAGTGTTAAAAGGATTTAACGGTGATACAGTTCGAGCATTAGGAGAGGTACAGTTTGAATTATCAATCGACGAGGTTCACGTCAAAACGTCTGCTGTAGTAACAAACGTCGATTTGGGTGATATCTCTCTTATTATAGGCCAGACCGTTGTAAATCAAAATGACATAACGCTAAAAGTGTTTCAGTGTGGCGCTCACTTATCAAGGGCAACAACTACCCCCAATAACTTGTATAATATCGACCTGTGTGATGATACTAGCTATTACAGAGTAAAATTAGTCGAAGACACTTCTGTACCGATTGGAGATAACTTGGTTCAATTTACAATACGTGACGCCGATTGTGGAGATTACTGTACGAGGCCCAGGCAGTTCAGGATGAGGTAACGTAGTATATGCCGTAACCAGCTCCGTGCTACGAAATGGGAACGGCTTCATAAAAGTCTGCAATATTGGTTCCCGTACCATTTATTGAAAAAAAGGAACAACGAGGTGAAAAATGCATATCGGACCCAGAGGTGAGATCATACTGCTTTACTTTGAGGAGAGGAGAGTGTTCTGATAATTATAATGAATTTGAAAATATTGATGTCAGTGATATTGAGAATAATGATCAAGTAACGTTAATTAATCTTTTAAAGTCGTATGAGGATTGTTTTGCTAAAAATATTGGCGACATAGGGTGTACAAATTTAGGTGAAATGGCTATTGAGCTCGAAACAAACAAACCGGTAGTTCGAAAGCCGTATAGATTAGCGCTTAGGGAAAGAGAAGTTGTAAAGACAATGGTAAATTATTTAATAAAAGGGGGTATTATTAGAGAATCGAATTCGCAATACGCATCTCCGATTATATTAGTACGAAAAAAAAAATAGGGCGACTGTAGATTGTGTGTCGATTCAGGGAATTAAATAGAATTACTATTAAAGAAAAATTCCCTATGCCTCATATAGATGACCAATTAAATAAGTTGTCGGGTAAACAATATTTTACAAATTTAGTCTTATTTTTCGGCTACCATAACTTATTAATTAGAGCAGATTCTATGCATAAAACGTCATTAATTACTCTTGATAGTCTTTATGAATATTTGAGGGTACTATTCGGGTTAGCCAATGCCTCGTCAGTTTTCATGAGGGTAATCCCAAAAAAAAAAAATTTGTGAAACTTGTGGGTAGTGATGAAATTGTAACCTTTATGGATGACATGTTATTATCAACTTCGAGCGTATGTGATGGTTTAAAATTATTAGAAAAGGTACTATCTCAGTTGCGTAAAGCAGATTTAAAATTAAACCTTAAAAAGTGTTCATTCCTTAAAACAAAAGTTTCATTTCTGGGTTATGAGACTAGTTCGAATGGTTTTAGGACCGGTAATCATAAAATACACGCAGTGGAGAATTTCTCTAAGCTGAATAATCTACATCAATTACGACAATTTTTGGGACTGTGTAGTTACTTCAGAAAGTTCATTAATAAATTTGCAATCATAGCGAAGCCGTTGACAGATTTAACAAAAAAGAAATCTGAATGGATCTAGGATAGTAAACCTGTGTTGGCTTTATACGACCCATTACTACCTTGTGAGATACATAAAGACGCAAGTAGAATAGGGGTACCGTGAATTTTATTCCAACTTTAAACGGAAGGCGAATTAAAACCAGTGTTTTATTATAGTAGTTACTTCTCTCGAAGAAAGTATGTATCATAGTTATGAACTTGAGACGTTAGCTGTCGTTGATTCTTTAAAAAAAAATCGTATATATGTTTATAGACAATTAATTAAAATAGTTACCGATTGTTCAGCTGTAAGGTATACATTGCTCAAAAAGGATTTAATCCTTCGTATAGCAAGGTGGCGGCTTACGATCCAGGAATACGATATCCAGATCGCATATAGACCAGGAGAACGTATGACGCATGTCGATGCTCTCAGTCGCAGTCCGACATAGGTGAAGCTAAGTCAACAAAACACATTCGGTATTCTCAAGTGTTCGATAGGTATATAAATATGATATCTTCTGATGACTGGTAGTTGACTATTCAGCGGAAAAATGATAAATTAAATAGCATAATAAAGCAATTATCAGAAGGTCAGGCTTGCACTGATGTTAAAAATGATTATAAATTAAAAATAAACGATTATACAGGAAAACTATAAAGGGCTGCTAAGTTCGTCGTTCCTTCCTTTGCAAGATGGAAGTTTATGCAAAAATTTCACGATAAAAAAGGTCATATCGGCTTCAAACAATGTGAGGAACTAATTAAATCGGATTATTGGTTTCCTAAGATGACTCGTTTTATTAAAAAAATATGTGAATCATTGTTTGGAGTGTTTATATTCAAAAGGAGATTATGGTAAACGAAGTGATGAGTTACATCCCATTCCTAAGTCTTCTATTCCTATGGAATTAGTTCACATTGATCATCTCCGGCCTTTTGGTAAAACTAAAAAGGGTCATCAATGTATTTCAATGATAGTAGATTCCTTTTCAAAGTTTTTGTTAGAACAATGAATTCCGTAGAGGCTGTAATTTATTTTAAAAGATATGTTTAGTTTGTTCGGTTATCGGAGAAGAGTAGTATCGGATAGAAATTTGGCTTTTACTAGTAGAATTTTCAAAGATGTTTTCAACTAATCATAATTTTCGCCATACTTTAAATCCTATAGCATGTCCACGCGCCAATGGACAGGTTGAACGATACAACCGTACATTATTGGATGCTATGCGTACTCGTAATATAGATACTAACATGTGGACAGAGTGTATACCCGATGTGGTTTGGGGAATCAAAAATATAATTAACGGAAGTCTAGGTTATCACCCTTATGAAATTATGTTTAGTCATAGAGATCGACTCATGTCTAATTTGATCGGGAACGAAAATTTTAAGCCGGTTGACGAGAAACGTAAAAATGCTTCCGAGCGATTAAAACGAAAAGCCATAATTATGAAGAAAAAAATATGAAAAGCTTCGTAAACCTGAGAATAAATTTAACAAGGGAGTTTTAGTTCTCTATAAGCAATCGCCCACGTTAAGTGAAGTTAAGAATGTAAATAGTAAGTTGCGAGTGTTGTATTCTAGGCCTTACATTGTACAAAAGGTTCTTGATAATGGGCGACATGAAATCGATAGCGTTAAAGGAATGAGGGGCTATAAAGAGTTTTCGGGAATTGTTGCAGCAGATTCTCTTAGACTATATCGTAGTGCTCCAGACTTTAGTGAGACTGTAGTGAGACTAGTAGTGATGATGACTTGGTAACTAGAGATGATCTTATTGGTTTATTGGAAAGCTCATCGAATGTTTGCGCCAATTGCGGTGCAATTGTTCCAGGATGGCCGACTGTAACAAAAAATAAGAGGAGCTGTATTGACTAAGGGGCGAGTTGGCGGCGGGCGAGGTGTGGAGTGGTGTGATGTATCGAGGAGGAGAGGAGAGGAGAGGGGAGGAGAGATTATATAAAGAGCCTTTTTGGATGTAATTGTGCATTACTTTGTGAAATTGGAAATAAACAAGTGATTTACCAAGAAGTCGTACTGTTTTAATTATTTTCTTTGAAAAGTCAGTTGTGTTTTGTAATTAAAGTAATAATAATCATATTTATAAAGAACTTTAATAATTTTATTTTGTAAAGTTTGTAATGACTTTATGTTAGACTTCGCAGCAGTTCCCCATATTTCAATAAGATATTCGATATGAGGTTTTACTAAAGAATTATAAATAATAGGACGAATTGTATTAGGTATACATAAGGAAATTCTACGTAGTGCTCCTATCAAAGGGGATATTTTATTTTTAAGATGATCAATATGATATTGCCAGGTTAACTTGCTATCCATTATAAGACCTAAATATTTTTCATGATCAGTTTTATTTATTGGCTCGTTAAAAATTGTTAGTTGGTCATGATTTGGTATATTTTTATTTTTAGGCGCGAAGATCATATATGATGTCTTTTTGGTATTAATAGTTAATAAATATCTCAAGTCTATCCTACGACGATCCCTATGTACACTACGGGGTTCTGAAACCTTCGCACAAATCGGTAGATTTAAAATTCTCTCTTTATATAAAAGAAATGTATGTAATGTATGATTAATTACATACCCACATGATCACACAGTTTGTATGTCACATAGGCATTTTTAATTTATAAATTCTAAGATATGAGGGCACATTCTTAAAAATTTTCGTTATGTTTAGGGATATGGTATTCGTTATGGTATTCGTCAAACAACAAAAGTATATAACGAAACGTTTGTCTGGTAAAATTACATACTATTATTATCCAATAGCCAGTTATAATTAATTATTAGATGTCTATATGGCAAGGAGTATTCTTAAATTTCATCATTATATTCTGGCATATATAACCTGATATGCAAAATATAGCATAGTGGAGCCTCTCGATATCCCCTCCTTTAATACAAAATTTTTCCGTAAATCGTTCTCTGTCCAAGGTGCACAGCTTTGGAACTCACTCCCACCTTCTGTTTACAAAGAGAGACCAAGTGCACCTGCATTTAAACATTAACTTAAGTGACATCTTCTGTCACTTTTACCTTCTGATATGTAATGTTTATTTATTCATACTATTTGTATATATTTATATATACTATTTGTATATATGTATATTTATGTATATATCTATGTATGTATAATATCAACATTTTCTATTATTATATTTTTTTTTGTTTGCTTATTTATATATAAATCTGTATATTTTTTTTCCCTTGACTCTTTTTATTGTACCTATGTACACCACGCTTCTTTATGTAGTTTCCTTTATGAAAAGGGTTTCTCGTAGAGGTCTCTTTTAAGAGATTAGTTATCCTTTGTGCATCACATGTCTTTTATAATTAATTATGTAACTATTTCTTCTCTTGGTATATAAATAAATAAATATTAAATGCTGTGAGTATAATAAATGGGGACACATGAGTGCATCATGCAGTAATAAACGGCCTAAACCTGACATTAATAAAACTAAGCCACGAAACTTGCCTCTGCCTCAATCCTCAAGGACTAATTCGTTTCATTTTAAATCCGTAGCTTGTAACTTCTGTAAGAAAGTCGGTCATAGTGAACGTAATAATGATAAAGAAACTAAAAGAAAAATATCAATTACATTAGATAGCTGAAACATTTTCTTTCTTAGTCAAATATCATCATCATTAGATTCACTATACAGGATAATGACATTTGTATTTAATTATTTGTATTAAATATTTTGTATTTTTATTAAATATTTTATATTTAAATTCTATATTAATTTAAGATATACATATATTTCTATAACGATAATTCAAATATTCTTTTAATTCATGACTTTACATAATCAAGTACTTTTTTTTTACTTGTAGGTAGCATGTTATTGTAGTACATGTAGTCCATGTAAAGTTTCAATTTTTAGATTCATTTTGTATGCGGGTTTTAGTGCAAGCAGTAAGTTTAAATTCATTTTGTGCGTCGTTTTATGTGAAATCTGGAACAGTACGCGGTAAGTGATTTTGTGTATATACATACTAGTATATATTTTACTGTTCGTTTCATCGTTTTTATGTAATAATTGTATATTGACCGTCAGATTTTAATATGATTTAATAAAATTATAAATAATTTTCGAAAATAATTACATTTGATGGTTAAAATTCTTCATCATATCTACCTACACCATGCACCATTATTTACTTATTTCTTTCAACTTTCTTTGTCCGTATTATCACCACTACTAACATGTTGTATTAGAAACTTTTCATTTTGTCCCCCGCTATAACATTATAATATCTTATCCGCCTTTATTCAAGGATTTCACCCTATAATGATCGTTATCATATATTTTGCAACTTTATAAAATCTGGCATATTTGTTGACAAGTTTTCCACTCGTTAATCCTTTTTTTATTATTATTATTATGCTACGCTGAATTTGTACTAAATCGCCTAAAAGAATTTTGTATAATTAAGTCTTTTTTATCGTACCCCTCTTTACTTTTTATAGAAACGTTAATATTATTTTTTTGAGCTTGAGAACGCAACTCGGATATTTGAGTTTTGTTTTTTGTTTTACAGTATAAAATGCAGTTCAAATCGAGGCTTATATCCATATAGTAATTCTAAAGGACATTTCTGGGTACTGCTGTTTATGCTGTAATGGATGCCTCTTTTCCACTTATGGAATAAATTGTTCCCAGTCTATCTCATTTTCACCAGTAGACGCTGTTAATGATTGAAGAATGGTGCGATTACTACGTTCGACTTGCCCTTTTGCTCTTAGACAGGGAACTGCATTTAATATATGCCGAATTTGTTTAAGGGTGCAATAGTTTGAAAACTTTTGGTTGGTAAAAGCCTTCCCACGGTCTGTTATTAGTCGAGTAGGCAGTCCGAAAACGAGCGTAAGAAAATTCATTGTATGTATTACGTGAATTGTAAAAGTATTAGGAACAGGTTGCAGTCAAACAAATTTACTGAAAGCGTCTATTACTACCAATAAGTAACAATTTTGGTTTAACGAATTTACACAAGGGACCAAATTATTGAGATGCCACGGAATATTCCGTTTTTCAATGGGATTTAAAAAGCCTCGTTTCCCAAATGGTTTTTTTTTTTTTGGCAAATTGACATGGAATGCATACCTTCACATATTTAGTAACAAATCGTTTTAGTTTTTCGAACTAATATTGTCTCTGAACAATCTCAATAACCCTGGTTGCATTCGTGTGACCATTATCATGAAACATTTTTGCGATTTTATACTCGTCTACTTTTCTATGCAGAATACCGTCTTTTAATAGATACAACTTCTTATATTCATAATTATTTATGTTATTAATAATGACTTGTAATTCAAGATCATCATTTTGCACTGCTGTAATCCAATTTTCTGTTGTAATATGTTGTAAAGGTAGAGCATTGCGACTCAGCGCGTCTACGTGTTGAATTTGTATTTCTGGTCTATATTGCACTTCAAAATTGTAACTTTGTAGTTCTAGCCATCATCGTCCTATCCTCGGTAACTACTGAGAGCCTGACAATCGATAAATATTTTAAAAGGTCGACCCAAGAGATATACAGGAAATTTTCTAATACTAAACACAACTGCCATTGCTTTAAGTTCATACGAGTGATATTTTTGTTCTATGGATGTGGTTTGTTTACTGAAATATGCTATAGGTTTTAATTCACCTTTCAACTGTTTTTACACTGTGACACCGTCACGTAACACCTCCCTCCTGAAGATCAGCGAGTATGGGCAACGTTAGTTGTGAATTGAGCTGGGGGTTGATTGAGATCGACCCTTCTGGTTGGTGTTGGGATGGTGTAAACTGCTTGCAATTCCATCTGGTTGTCTTCAGGGTTGTCTCCGGAATGTAATGTCCGCTTGTAGAAATACTTGCGATATAATAGAGCGGCGGCTAGTGTGCCTACACTCATCAGTACCACGTAGAGAGGGATAGTGGTGTGATACAGTGTATAATTTGGGTTCTGGTCTAGGGTCAGCAAAGGTTGTAAGCCGACCTTGGTGTTTATTTCATGAAGACGCTTCAGATCGATAGAGTTCAGTTTAATTTTAGATGCTGAGGCTGGAGTGACGTTGTAGCTGGGCAGGTCCATTATTCTCACCGCTTGTCCTTTTAGCCGGTTATTGACGTTCGTTAATGTAAACTGCGGTGTTTCAATATAACATGCTTGAGGAATTGTAACGAGATAGCTGCCGTGTAGTGTGCGATACGAATCTTGTCCACAGGATAAATGAGTTATAGTCGGAGCTGGGAAACTGATGCTGTAGTGTAGATCGTCGAGTTTCTCAAAAGCTGCCTTCTTCAATGATACGGTGAGAGGGTTGCACGACGAACCACGTTGCTGAGTTAAGATGAGATGCTGGATACAATCATTGGATTCCTGGCTTTGAAGATGGCGATTATCCTCGCAAAGATACCACTTACTGGACTTAGGGCATTCTGCCTCTATGTACATGAAATCTTTCTCATACAAGGTTAGATAAGGGAACGGTGGAATAAGGATTTCTTGATTAAGGTTAGGTATAATAGATAGTTTATACATATCATAAGTATAAGGCAAAACTATGGGGATTTTATAAACTATAACTATTTTATTTCCTACGTAATAAGAACCTATCTTAATTATATCAAAGTAATCCCTAATATCTAAATCTAACACCTTCTGCCTGCCATATAGGTTACTAACATTACTTATCATTGAATTCATAGTTTCTAAATTCAAGACCGCATGATGCACGGTGGACAGTTTAATAAAACCTAGTACGTTTTGAAGTTTATATAGCTCATGGGTAACGGAATCTACATTATCAGTTATAATTAAAAGTATCTGAGCTAAATGTGCATACTTGATTAAGTCGTTATCACTCGTAATAATGCTTTCACTTATTTCATTAATAAGGGTTTGCAAATGACTCTGATTTTCTATTATATTACTTATAATTTTTGAATACTGTGAGGACCATTCTTTAGAGCGACTGACATGACTATTGAATTCAGTGACTAATTTGTTTTCACTGGCCTGAAGGGATTTTATAGCTTCATCATAATGCTGAGCGTCCGTATAATCGAGATTTCCCGTTATACTTTTGATCACTGACCCGAGTCCATCTATGAGGCCTCTCTTTGCACGATCTGTCTCAAAAGACTTTAATTGGTTTAAAACATTATAAAGCTTATTTTCCAAGTAATTCATGTGAGGTTGATATAATGAGTTGGTTCTATTATGTAATTGAGGGCTAAAACTATCTAGCTGGTTTTTCACAGATTCGATTGTACTGCGTATCTCATGAAGGTCTATGTGTTGTATGAAAGAATGATAGTGAGATATAATCTTAGCTAAACCTAGTTTGAATGGTAAAATTCCGGGTCCATTCCCAAACTCTCAAGTTTTATCTCTTGCGTTAGGGATGGTATGAGGAAGAGATGAAGTACCAGGAGTTCCTGCAACAATTGTGTACTTTTAGGTACTCTTTTTAATCTTGACTTGGAAATAAGGCCTTGTTTTCGTTTAGTGTAAATGTGAATTGGGAGATTAGCTGTCACCTCGTCACGTGTGTAACGCGGAGCCAACTTTTGACGCGATGCAACTGGGTTTTTAATGAAAACAGGTTGGTCAGGTGAAAAGGTAACTTCAGGCTCGCGATCCTTATTATGTCCTGCCATTATATTAGTCCGTTCGTCAATACCTATCTCGTGAACCGTGTTATATACTATAGTCATTTTAGTTTTATGATCTATCATGTATTGTTGTAACAAGTGTGCGGAAATGTCTATATTAAAAGGATCACGAGGATCGAAATGTCCTGTAACAAGATCTAGAGGTTTACACTTAGTAAAACTATGAATACTACTGTTATAAGCTAAAATCGTGTAAGGCATAATATTAATTACTGAATCTGATTTTTGGCTCAATTTAAGAATACGTAAATGTTCTAGTATAGTAGAATGGAATCTTTCCACAATTCCATTTTCATTAGGTGTATGTGGAGCAACCCTATGATGGTGAATTTTATAAAATTTAACAAATTCTGCCATAAGCTGATTAGTAAATTCAGTTCCATTATCTGTAACAATAGTAATCGGTACACCATGGTTAGTGCAGAAATTAAGTAAACCCTGTAAGACGCTAACTGCAGTTCCATCTCTCAAATGATAAGCCTGACCAAATTTTGAAAATGCATCTACAATAGTTAAGAATTCTTCACTCTGTATAGTCAAGAGATCTAAATGTACTAATTCAAATGGCCTTGAGGCAGGTGTTAAAACTTGAAATTGCTGCCTGATAGGGTTGCGGTCATATTTTGCTTGACCACATATAATGCATTCGTTTATAAATTTTGATATATGCTCTTTCATCTTAGGCCAAAAATATCTGTGAGAGAGAGAAAGGTAGCATTCATTGATGCTTCGATGATTAGTTTTCCCATTGTGGTATTTATGAATGATGTCTTGTTGCTGGAGATACTCTCTTACATTTTCTACTTCCCTTTTTGCTACAAATAATCGCATAGCAGAATTTTTGAAGTTATTTTGAATAATAGGTATTATTTGGTACATAGCCAAAGCTGGATTTATGCGTAAGCCAGTGTTAATTTTTGGAAGGACATGCTCTTTTATTGCATTTACAACATCTTCTTCTAAATTTGATTGTGAAACCTGTAAGTTAATTCTAGTAAAAGCATCGAAAGGTTTTGTTACACTTGGTCTACCCTTGATATCTCCAACTATATTGAAAACTATTTGTTTTGTGAACTTATTTAATGGGTAATCGGATATAGGTATTTCGAGTATGGGATTTTCAGCACTAGTATGAGCCGTAGCAGTTGATGAATTTTCATCAACATCTGGGGCTGTTAAAGTTCTAGAGTCATCTGAAGTAGATGGATTTACAATGATAGATGAAAGTTCCTCATTATTAAGTTCAATACGGGAGAGGGCATCTGCATTGGTATTATATTTTCCTTGTTTGTATGTAACTGAAAAATCGTATTCGCTAAGTTTGAGACGCCATCTGGTTAATCGAGAATTGGGTTCTTTCAAGTTCATAACCCACTGTAAAGGCCTATGATCAGTAATGATTTTAAACTTCCGCCCAAATAAATATGGTCTAAAATACTTTGTAGCCCAAACTATAGCTAAAAGCTCCTTTTCAATAGTACTATAGTTAGTCTCACTGTCATTAAGTGTACGGGATGCATATGCTATGGGTTTATCTGTTCCTATATTACCCTGAGATAGAACGGCACCTATGGCTACGTTAGACGCATCTGTTGTCAGTATAAAGTCTTTACTAAAATCAGGATATTGAAGGATCGGATCATTTGTTAGAAGAGTTTTACAGTGCTCGAAACAATTTTTGTAATTTTGATCTAATGTTATTTTGTTTCCCTTTTTAAGACAATTAGTTAGAGGTTTAGTCACACGTGCAAAGTTAGGTATGAATTTTCTGTAATAGCCTAGTAATCCGAGAAAACGTTTGATTTCGATTGTAGTTTTAGGAAGGGGATAATTTTGAATAGCCTGGATTTTGTTAGGATTTGGTTTTACACCATCTCTACCTATATATTATATGACCTAAAAATTCAGTTTCCAATTTCAAAAACTCAGATTTATCCATCTGGATTTTGAAATTAGACTCTCTCAATTTTTTAAATACCTTCTCAAGGTTAATTACGTGCTCTTGCAATGATGTACTAAAGACTATTATGTCATCTAGGTAAACGAGGAAAACCTGATTTTGAAGATCTTTAAGGACATTGTCCATCACACGTTGGAATGTGGATGGAGAGTTTTTTAAACCCATTGGCATTCTCAAAAATTCGTAATGACCATTCTCAACATTGAATGCGGTTTTCTCAACATCCGCGGGGTCCATCTCTACTTGATAGAAACCACTAGCTAAATCCAGGGTTGTGAAGTGTTGACATTTTCCAAGTTTATCTAATACATCTGTTATATTCGGGATTGGATACTTATCATCGACTGTTTTCTCGTTTGCTTTTCGAAAATCAACGACGAGACGCCATTTGATTTTATTGGAAGCATCAGCCTTTTTCGGTACTATCCATATTGGAGAGCTCCAAGCAGACTCTGATGGTCGGATAATATTCTGCTCGAGCATCTTTTTGATTTGATCTCTAACTTCCTGTCTATGAACATGCGGATATCTATAACTTTTAGTATGAACGGGGATTTCATCAGTAGTTTTTATTTTGTTGGTGAAGGTTAAGGGTTCACCCTCAAGATAAAACACGTCCGCGTAGCTGGCACAAAGATTAATCAGGTTAGCACGTTCTTCTGCGTTCATATGATCTGTTCGGAGACGAGATAAAACTTTTTTATGCGGTCTGATAAAATCTCAGTATTAGTACATTCAAAATTAAAAAGCGAAGCTTCTACAGGTCGGTCCATGGAAAATACGATATCATTAGATGAAGGGTTAGTTATCTCTACCCAAGCGCGGTTATTAACTACTTTAGTTAGACATTCAGGAATTATACAATTACATATACATTGATTTTCCACTATTACATCACCATCCTGCGTATTAATAGGTAATCTAACTAGTTTAGAAGAATTGGCGGGGACAATCTCTTCATAAAGATTAACGTTTTTAGAGTCATACATGTGTATAGGAATATGTGTACTGCGGGTTTTTAGAATTCTGTTGTTAAGATCAATATTACAGTCAAACGCACTCAATAAATCTAAACCTATAAGTCCATCGAAGTAATTATGGAATTTATATATGAATAGTGTCATGTCGCCTTGCTCTTTAAATTCAGGGAAGTATGGTAAAGTAATAGAATAATTATTTGTACTAGTGGCGTGCACATTAGTGACCTCGAATGGTTCATAATTAAGGGGTATATGATTAAAGTATTTTTCAACGGATTCCGGACTAATAAATGACTGGTTTGCGCCTGTGTCTATTAACAATTTAAGTGGAGGTTCTGAAATTTGAATATAACCTAATTGCCTCTGTATGTGGAAATTGAGCTCTATTTTGGCTTTTCTGGTTTTAAGGCATCCTGAAAATTTTCATCTTTACTATCCTTACAGGTGGAAATGGGTTCATCTACGTTATATACTGCAGAGGGTTCTTCGGAGGTATAATATGGCTCATAATGTTCATTATATTGATCATAATCATAGTAATACTGATCATAATCGGGATAATATTCATACTCATTATAGTTATAATCATCGTCAAATTCATTGAAATTTAACTCACGGGTTTTGAAATAATTACTAGGAGGTGGATTGCCAAATTTACGCCAATCATGCCCTGTAGGGGGTAAATTCCTAGGTATAAAGTGACTCACACCACTCATCGGACGTGGTTTAAATGGTTGTTGGGGTTGCTGAGGACTATTAGGCAATCTAAAAAGATTACTTTGCGGATTATAATTCTGAGGCAGAGCGCGCATTACTTGTTGAGTTCGAGAGGGGCCACGGGGTGGTTGCATCTGTTGTGGTTGGCTCGGACGCCATCCTTGGTTATTTGGTGATGCGAATGACCTTGATGGACCAGGCATGTTCTGGTGCCTGAAGGGCATATTATATGGTACGAAATTGTTAGGCGGTAAATGGATTGCATTAGATTTCAAATGAGTTTGATGAAGATCTTTCCTAGAACCACCTTCATTTCTTTGTTGTAAATACAGAGTATTAAGTTCGTCTCGAACAAATTGAAAAGCCTTTTCAATAGACTCCGGTCGCATACAGCGGATCCTACAACCTAAGGGGTCTATTAAACCTCGCAAGTATGCTTGAAGAGTAAGCTTTCTATATAAGTCTCGTTTAGCTTCTATGGTAGTTGGGACAGATTCATGTAAAGAGATATATGTCATAATGGTACTATATAAATTCTGGCACCTCTCATAAAATTCCTGAGGTGTGCTATTACCCTGTGTTTGTAATGAAAGATCACTATAAAGAGCGGTCTCGTCACGGTGATCTGCAAAATTGTTCACTAACGCACTCCTGATACCTAGCCAGTTTTCTGGTATCCCATTGGAATTAATTAGCCTAGCCGCGGGTCCAGAAATTTTATTTAAGATTCCGTTTATTAAAGCCAAATTAGACAACTCGTTTCCAGGACCCGGTTGGAAATATTGCAATACTAATTGATCGCATAAATTAATGAAACGGGTTAAAACATGAGTGTTCCCGTCGATATCGGGTAGCAACCTTAGTGATTTGTAGATATTGTCAATGTCAGCCATTTTTACGTTTAAATCTCTATTTTCGTCTATTATATTAAACTTATTATTTTTATCTAACCTATTCTTTAATCTAGAGTTGCGATATTCGAGTGGATGAAAAATCTTGGTTGCTTAAAATAACACACACAATTTAAAATAATACACAATTAAAATTCAAAAAGTAAGTTTAAACAATCGAAAGAAACGAACATAAAATATAATAAAAATCACACTAATTGATTTGAAAGTCAGGTGAAAATGTAAGTTTATTCAAAACTATATTCTTTATGAAATAAATCGATTTTATTAAATAAAGAATAGAAAAAAAAAATTGATTAACTACGTCTATAAAAGAAATTAATTAATTTTTTACTGAACCCTAATAAGGTATATGTGAGTAATTAATTAATAAAATAGTTATAGTCTTACTAAATAAAGGATATGAACTAGGAAAGTAAGGACTGATATAGATTCAAAGTACTTACAGCATATCTGGATTTTGGTATCAATTGCGGAATCAATTTTCAGATCTCCCCCGAACCGTTCGAACCGAATAGGTTTCGGATACTCGAAAACGGTGCTTAGCCACCCGGGTAGCTCGCGAACACGGTATCGAAGTTGGATATTATCACGAACTATCCGCGAGTATCCTACCGTCTGCGCCAATTATGATTTCGACGGTCGGTGGATGCAATGAAACCAAAATTTAAATGACTTAATTTAATTTTAAATTTAAATTACAATTAATTGGTTCGACTATATTGTACGAAGGGTGAACAAATAGTGACACAATATTCTAAAATATTCGAAAAAGAAATATAAAACTAAAAAGTCTGTTCACACGGAACTGCTGAGTCAGACCCGTGTAGAATGAACAAGTTTACTTAGAAGCTTAGCGCGGCCTGCGATTACACCGTAATTCTTTTAATATCTAATTTAACTATCACTGTGACACCGTCACGTAACATGGGGTTTGAAAATGTGTAATTGTTAACGACGCGTATTTATTGCAACTTATTACGTATGCATATGCATACCTATGTCTAATACACTGTTCTCAGTAAACTCCTCATAGATTGCACTTGACTATTATGAATTCCTGTCTCCTGTATGTGAAATACACGAGACTAATTTAGCCTAAAACATCGAGACAGACAAGTGAAGTTTCCTTACTGACTTACTGAAAGCTAATGTAAAAAATATTTTTTTGTTCAATCTTAAAAGTCTGCCTTACATACATATCTTGAAAACTAAGAGCAGTGGGTGGTCGTATCAGTATTGTATACAAATCAGAATACTTAAGTTTGTTCTCATAGTATGCAACGCTATCAAAAACGTGAGCCCCTACTATGTATTTATACGTAACTGTAGTAAGGTCAATAAAGTTTTACTTTTCACAGCAATCTTGAAAAATATTGTACTACTCCTTCAGACTTATGAAGTCATGGTTCCCGTACTATGAAACAAACGTGACCAATTTTCGAAGTTCTGGTTGGTTCCTTTGCAACCATGATCAATTGATAGACGAGATGAAAATGAAATCATTCATATACATGTTTTCTAATCAGAAAATAAATAATAAAATATTTAATTAATTAATATAATATTAATTGATTTAGATTATAATTAATCAATGTTTTTCAAATACACGTATGTCGGAGTAGGGTCCAGGCCGTGGTTTTTAAAAAGTGTGACGCCAGCATAACTGACGTCATCAATGACTTTATTCTTGATTGTAGACCAACATTGTTTTGACTACACTTACACAGGTAGTTATGCGGCTGACACCTGATAATTTCAACTACCCTCAATTATTAGTTTTTCAAATAATAAGAATTACACCGACATATGTTTTTTTTCAGTTAATTTTAGTCAAAATTGATTCGAAGTGGAGGGACGAAACTAAGTGCCATTATCATTTATAGAAAAAGAAATGCCAGCTTCGAAAGTTAAATTTTTTGTACTGGTCTCGTAGCTCCAACGGAACTCATAACATCCTACCAGGGAAACATAAATCTATGAAGGTGATGTATCACTATGAATTGAGAGTGAAATTTATGCTATATGAACATATTGGGACAGACGTGTGTTTTAAATATTTCATATATTGAATATATATTGATATTTATTGATATTTATTGATATTTATTTGTTTGTCTGTGTTCGTGTGTCATAGCCCAATTTACATTTATTAGAGCTTATTTATTTATTAATTTTTTCCTGTTATTCTTATGAAGATATTTTTGATCCTATCATATATAAGTTTCTTTTGCGTGTTCCTGAAATCTCGTTTTATGGAAGTGAATTGAATTCATAAAATAATTTGCATTATTTTCAAGTTCGTAGAGCAGTGGACGATCATCGTTCAGTATTGCATACAAAACATGATTCCTCAATTAATGTTCATCTGTAATACAAGGTTATAAAGTCAGGGTATATAAAAATTTTAATTATTATTATAAAACTATTAACTATTATTATTTATTATCACTAAGGTGATCTTTCTCCCCATTAATCTCAAGCTCTAGTTGGTTTGTATAAATTTAAGTTCCATATATTTTTTTATTAAAATTATTAATAAATGCTAGATTTATTAATAATTTTATTCAATGCTTTCAATTTGCGTGTAACTTAATTATAACTGTAATTAACTGTATGATGATAACTTTAATAAACTCAGTTTAACGTATGAGAAGAAATGTGGGAGAAATTCCTCTAGCTAAGCTGTATTGGTTGCATAACACAAACTCATAACATCCTACTAGGAGAACATACAACCGCGTAGGTGATGTTTCACAAGGGGGTGGAAGTGAAACTATCTATCTATATTTAATATAGTCTACTTGTTTGTGTGATGGTTGTCTTTTATGTATGTGTAAGTTTGGTATGACTGGCTTGCTAGCTGGCTCTTTGATAATTACGAATATTGACATCGCACTATTATTTATTCTTACTTCAAAGTTAAATTCATAACGAGGGCAAAGTGGACAGAAAATTCAAAAAAGTTTAGTTTTTCCCTGAGTTATTCACTAAACACAACTTGTATTCAAATTTTGAAGCTTCTATATAAACTAGAAGCGCCTTACAGTTTGGATGATGGGTCAGTCAGTGAATGAAAAAATTTAACAAAACTAAGAACTTTGCCTAGTTGTAATGCTTGAGCTACTTTTTTCTTGCTTACCAGAAATATAGGCGTCAAGTTTAATGCAAAATGTACTTTTAGGTCGAAAATGTCCCGAAATAATTTGAGAAAAGTGTAATACGGCCATGCCGCTTTTTTATTTTTGCTCGACTTGGCGGTTCACTATCGTACAAATAGGTAAATTTTACAATTCATTTTTCAGACAATATCGAATTTTATCTATAGTAACAAAATAGTTTTAAATCCAATTACCACTTCAATAAGTCAATATATATTGTTAGTTATGATTATTTAAAATAATTTAAATTGTGATATTCTTGATGATTCTAAGCTTAACGGTATTTATATTCTCATCTAAAAATGTTACCTTTGAATATTATAAATAGGATGTAAGTACTAGACTGGGGGATTTCTGGTACGAGTTGTGGAGCAATAAACATCTAAGTGGAAGTACTGCCTTATTTATTTCTAACAATATGTACAAAATTTCTATTTAATTAATGTCGGCTAGGTATGCGTGTTCATATTGTATCATATCTTAGGTCTATCCAACGACGATCCTTATGTACACTACGGGGTTCTGTAACCTCTCGCACAAATCGGTAGATTTAAAATTCTCTCTTTAGATAAACGAAATGTATGTAATGAAACTAGTATTTTTCAGATAAACTACGCGTGATTTATTTTTGTAAAAAACTACATACTCCCGACGTTTCGGTTACTTTTCAGCAACCGTGATCACGGGCAGACGAGATGTCAGATGTGATCACGGTTGCTGAAAAGTAACCGAAACGTCGGGAGTATGTAGTTTTTTACAAAAATAAATCACCAAAGTTTATCCGAAAAATACTAGTTTCATTTAAATGAATTAAACTCGCGAAAATCTTAGATCTCATTATGTATGTAATGTATGACTAATTACATACCCACATACATACCCACATGATCACACAGTTTTTAGTCATTGTCACAGCCACATAGTCGGATAGTAATATTAATGAAGCACACAGATACATTTTCCATAACCATGACATTAGAAAATCATAAAGTCTTGGTCGTTGACACACTCTTACGCATCGGTGATATCTGCTGTTATTTTAATAAAACATAAGTGGATTTAATATGGTTACTACGACAACCGGCATTAAACCTAATTTTATGACGGTGACGTGTTAATAGAATGAAGATCCAAATCTACCGTACAATCGGATATGATATTAATCGGTAATTTAATGGACCGAATGATTCGTTGTGAATTCGCAATGCGAATGTAAGACACTCCGTCTCTGCTTAATGCATCGGTGCCTATAACTACCGGAGTATTCAAAAACGTACTCGGTACTTATATTATTTGGTATTTCCGCGCCACCAAAACCACGCAACAGTGGAATGCATGCATGTAGTTTGCATGAAAAATGCTTAGCTAAATCAGAGCTAATTAACGAGATGTATGAACCGGTATCCATTAATACATCTGTCGGGATGCCACCTAGTACCGCCGTAATTACGTCACGATTATTAATGTCAGTTACGACTTCTCGACAAAAATTTACGTTACCCGAGTTCGATCGTCCTTAAGCAAAACAGTTCGGTTCACTATGACCGACTTTCTTACAGAAGTTACAAGCTTCGGATTTAAATTGAAACGAATTAGTCCTTGAGGATTGAGGCAAGTTTCGTGGCTTAGTTTTATTAATGTCAGGTTTAGGCCGTTTATTACTGCATGATGCACTCATGTGTCCCCATTTATTATACTCACAGCATTAAATATTTATTTATTTATATACCAACAGAAGAAATAGTATCATAATTAATTATAAAAGATACGTGATGCACAAAGGATAACTTATCTCTTAAAAGAGACCTCTACGAGAAACCCTTTTCATAAAGGAAACTATATAAAGAAGCGTGGTTGCGCTTCTAGTTTATATAGAAGCTTCAAAATTTTGAATACAAGTTGTGTTTAGTGAATAACTCAGGGAAAAACTAAACTATTTTGAATTTTCTGTCCACTTTGCCCTCGTTATGAATTTAACTTTGAAGTAAGAATAAATAATAGTGCGATGTCAATATTCGTAATTATCAAAGAGCCAGCTAGCAAGCCAGTCATACCAAACTTACACATACATAAAAGACAACCATCACACAAACAAGTAGACTATATTAAATATAGATAGATAGTTTCACTTCCACCCCCTTGTGAAACATCACCTACGCGGTTGTATGTTCTCCTAGTAGGATGTTATGAGTTGGTGTTATGCAACCAATACAGCTTAGCTAGAGGAATTTTTCCCACATTTCTTCTCATACGGTAAACTGAGTTTATTAAAGGTATCATCATACAGTTAATTACAGTTATAATTAAGTTACACGCAAATTGAAAGCATTGAATAAAATTATTAATAAATCTAGCATTTATTAATAATTTTAATAAAAAAATATATGGAACTTAAAATTATACAAACCAACTAGAGCTTGAGATTAATGGGGAGAAAGATCACCTTAGTGATAATAAATAATAATAGTTAATAGTTTTATAATAATAATTAAAATTTTTATATACCCTGACTTTATAACCTTGTATTACAGATGAACATTAATTGAGGAATCATGTTTTGTATGCAATACTGAACGATGATCGTCCACTGCTCTACGAACTTGAAAATAATACAAATTATTTTATGAATTCAATTCACTTCCATAAAACGAGATTTCAGGAACACGCAAAAGAAACTTATATTTGATAGGAACAAAAATATCTTCATAAGAATAACAGGAAAAAATTAATAAATAAATAAGATCTAATAAATGTAAATTGGGCTATGACACACGAACACAGACAAACAAATAAATATCAATAAATATCAATATATATTCAATATATGAAATATTTTAAACACACGTCTGTCCCAATATGTTCATATAGCATAAATTTCACTCTCAATTCATAGTGATACATCACCTTCATAGATTTATGTTTCCCTGGTAGGATGTTATGAGTTCCGTTGGAGCTACGAGACCAGTACAAAAAATTTAACTTTCGAAGCTGGCATTTCTTTTTCTATAAATGATAATGGCACTTAGTTTCGTCCCTCCACTTCGAATCAATTTTGACTAAAATTAACTGAAAAAAAACATATGTCGGTGTAATTCTTATTATTTGAAAAACTAATAATTGAGGGTAGTTGAAATTATCAGGTGTCAGCCGCATAACCACCTGCGTAGCCACTTGTGTAAGTGTAGTCACAACAATGTTGGTCTACAATCAAGAATAAAGTCATTGATGACGTCAGTTATGCTGGCGTCACACTTTTTAAAAACCACGGCCTGGACCCTACTCCGACATAAGTGTATTTGAAAAACATTGATTAATTATAATCTAAATCAATTAATATTATATTAATTAATTAAATATTTTATTATTTATTTTCTGATTAGAAAACATGTATATGAATGATTTCATTTTCATCTCGTCTATCAATTGATCATGGTTGCAAAGGAACCAACCAGAACTTCGAAAATTGGTCACGTTTGTTTCATAGTACGGGAACCATGACTTCATAAGTCTGAAGGAGTAGTACAATATTTTTCAAGATTGCTGTGAAAAGTAAAACTTTATTGACCTTACTACAGTTACGTATAAATACATAGTAGGGGCTCACGTTTTTGATAGCGTTGCATACTATGAGAACAAACTTAAGTATTCTGATTTGTATACAATACTGATACGACCACCCACTGCTCTTAATTTTCAAGATATGTATGTAAGGCAGACTTTTAAGATTGAAAAAAAAATTTTTTTTACATTAGCTTTCAGTAAGTCAGTAAGGAAACTTCACTTGTCTGTCTCGATGTTTTAGGCTAAATTAGTCTCGTGTATTTCACATACAGGAGACAGGAATTCATAATAGTCAAGTGCAATCTATGACGAGTTTACTGAGAACAGTGTATTAGACAAAGGTATGCACATGCATACGTAATAAGTTGCAATAAATACGCGACGTTAACAATTACACATTTTCAAACCTCATATAAACAAATAAAATAGAAACAATAAAATATTCTCTTGTTTTGTTTGTTCCTATATTAAATTCAAAATGAACAGAAGCTCCAAACTTAATTACAATCCTAACAGTCTTCTTTCTGTTTAGTTGAAAGTTATGTGTATATTTTGATCAATTCACTTTTAATTTTTATTTTTTTATTTCTTTTTCTTTTTATCATACATATTTTTTTTATGTAAAAGTGGTTTTTGTTGATTTATTTTTGGAGTAAATACTTCTTTTTCTTTTCTTTCTTTATTCATGAGAATACCTGGTACTTCATATTATGAAATATATGTGACCTCTACAAGTTCTTACTTAAAGTATAAAAAAACATCACGAAGAACTTGTAGAGGTCACACGGATTTCATAAAATGAAGTTCCAGGTATTCTCATGAATAGCAGCATATGCTAAAGCAATATGCTGCGATCTGCTATGAGGATGCTACCAAAACAAACAGAGCTTTGAAAACACGATAAGTATAACATACATATAAGTATTTTTAGAGCTTTAGTAGTGGAAAGAATCATAAAATGATGATCAAACTGACACCAAGCTTGACACAATTGCCCTTTATGCAATCTGATTTTAGATATCTTGGTTTGATTTAATTTTGAATACGGGAATTCCTGTCTTCATGATAGCCGACACTAAAATATATTTTCGCGTTAGTTCGTGCATGCATGTTTGCCACAAGAAGGAATAACGCCAGTCGCGATTATCTCATTGGATGGGAAACAGGGAAATAGAAGTCTTCATCACATATTTCGTAGCAAAAGCGCATTTATAAGAACTACACAGTTTTATGTTCTCCTGATAAGATGTTTTGAGTTACGTAATAGTCTACCAGAAAGAAGAACATAAATTAAGAGGTTATAGTTTAGAAAAATGTTAAATCTAATCACATATCCCTTTGAAATGCATATTTGTATATTTATTCCACTTCTCTTATTTTGGTAGTATCCTCGTAGCAAATTGTATCGTAGTATTCTGTGGCTTTATGAACACCTGGTACTTCATATTACGAAATAAACGTGACTTGAAACTACGTTTCACATTTTGTTTTTAAATTTTAACTTGTTTTAAAAGGAACGTGCATCATCCAGCAAAAAGTAAATATGGATAAAGAAAGACAGGTGGTTTTATAAAGATAAAAAACCGAATCTTATTTAGGTGTTAAATATTTTCATACTTTATGTATGATTAAAAAAATTACAAATTAACAAATTTATCAACGTCGGACAAGTTTTGAGTTATATTTGGAAGGAGTAGTTTTTAAGCCGTGAATATTAATTGAGTGAAAGAATTTGGATTGAAGACTCGAAATACAATGCAAAATATAAATGATTAAATAGTTGATTTTATTTTGAAATTATTTTATTACAAAATTTTCTGCTACTGACATCATTAACTTGTTTGAAATGACTTTCAGAAACCAAAAACGCTTTCAAAACCATATCAAAATTTTACTAGATTAAATTATTTGAATTTATTTTTTTTTTCTTTACAACATGGGGCCAATTACTCAATAAAGTAACTATAGAGTCTATACTAGGAAAAGCATTAAGTCGCTCTCGTGGCGTCACGACGCTGTCATGGCAATCTCGAAGCCAATATTCACGTTTAGTTCATAATAAGACGTGTTTATCAGATCCATTTCGGAGATCTACAAAAATTTGCGAATACAACCTATAGCTAGTATTTTGACACTGTTTAATATTTAGGAATTTAGTACAATATTTAGTATTACAATATATTATAATATTAATTATTATTTATTTATTACATTTATGTGCAATATGAACTAAAACACCTCCAGACATTCTGTGTTAACTGATACCGCGATGTAGAAACGTGACTTGTTTTACGATTACTTTAACAGACTACCTTTAGTAAGGAGCACCATGTAGTTTTATAAAGGTAAAGTACTATGGTATCAATTGATACGAGGTTGCTTCGAAATCTAAGAATTCATAAGAATATGTACTCGTACAACTTCAATGTACACTTCATATCATTAAAATTTACACATTGTCAAACTCCTTAAACCGAAATAAAAGAAATAATAGAATATCCTTGTTCTGTTGACAGAATAACTATTGAAACAAGCTTCTTTCTGCTTTAGTTGAAAGTAATCTGTGTATGTATATTTCAAACAATTCACTTTTTCTAGGTATAACCCTTTTGATTTATTTTTATTATTTATCATTCATATACATGTTTTGTTATATATAAAAGTATATTTATAGTTTTTAAAATTTTAAAAATATATATTTTTTCTTTGTTTTATTCGTTTCATAAGAAAAAAAAACTACGAAGAAACAAACTTTATTTCATAAAATGAAGTTCTAGGTATTCATAATCTTAAGGCACAATGCTACGAGAGTGGTACGAGAATACTACAAAAACAAAGAGAACATATATATAAGTATATTCACATTTGTATTTTTTCCAGTTGTGAAGAAATATAAAATTATGACCACACTGAAACCACCACGCTTGGTACAATTGCCCTTTATGCCATGTGATATCGCTTTTAAGAAGCTTTTCATGCGATTGCTTCAACGTATAAATGAATATAATTTTGTTGAAATAAAACAACCCCTATTCCCGCCACCGATTTCTAATACCACAAGTAATTCGAAACTTATAATAGCTGCCAATTGACAAGACTGCACATCCTTTTAGTTGTCATTTGTTGGATTAAGATCTACTTAGAAAACTTTGTTAAACAATATTATAGTGAAAATATCCTTAAAATTTTTAAAGAATTATTTAGTAAGTCTTTAAAGATTTAAAACGACCATTTTATTTATAGAAAGGAGCCAATGTGAAGTCTCGTGGTAAACAGAATTTTGGAGTTTGTCATTCGGTCTTATTCACCCTTTTTTTGAGTTAATTATACGGGAATACGGGAATTCCTTTTCTTCATGATACTTGAGACAATTTTTTTTTCGCAAGCCCTCATTTAAATGCAATGCCTGTGAGCAGATGATTTTCAAGGAGATAATATTTTCTCATTAATTTATTATTTATTTAATATGGAAGTTGCGACGAAATTTGCCTTCTATTATGAAATAATCAAATATTCCACAGTATTATTTTAAAAAAAGTAAGTAGTTTAAATTAATAAAATAAAGTTACTCACAAAATTTCAAAACGGTTTATTTAACGTTTTAAACCAACTCCCCAGTCACCAAATAAAGAAGTAACTAATTATATAAGGTGGCAACCGGAGGTTCCAGGAAAACTACGAAACTTACTTATATGTATATTATAATAAAAATTACATATTAAAACTTATAACCTATACCTAAGACTACATGATTGCCCCGATGTTAGGATAGCAATCCCATTCCATAGCTTGTTTGTTATATGATATCTTATCCATACAACGATGTTGCCCCGGCGATGTTCATTTATTTTATAATATGTAGCGCGTACGTAACAAACTTCACGTAGTTTGTTGTGCAAACGAAACAAGCAAGCAAACAAACAAACAAACAAACAAACAAACAAACAAGCCACAGTCAGTCACGTTTATCTCAGCGGATGGGAAACCAGGAAATCATAAAACACGAGTATTTCGTAGCAAAAGCACACTATAGAACTAACTACACAGTTTTATGTTCTCCTGGTAAGATGTTTCGAGTTAGGTAACAGAACGTAACAGTCACGTTGTTCATAACACTGTCAAC
Source organism: Danaus plexippus (assembly GCF_018135715.1). Taxonomy (NCBI): domain Eukaryota; kingdom Metazoa; phylum Arthropoda; class Insecta; order Lepidoptera; family Nymphalidae; genus Danaus; species Danaus plexippus. Next base: position 72,765 of record NW_026869862.1, read on the forward strand.
CAGGAGAACATAAATTGAGAGGCAATGGTTCAGAAAACTTTCTTTGAATTTTTTGTTTCTTTTTCTCGAAAATTTGAATTTTCTTGTTTGAATTTATTTTTTTATGAAATTACTATGCAATGGAGTATTTATTAAGTTTTATGACAAATACGATGTTAGACTGATACATAGTACAAGTAGAGATAATTGTAAATATTTGTTTTTTTTTTCTTTTAGACCTCAATCTTCTAGGGGCAGATGGAGGCAGACATTCCATAGCAGTGAGAGTCAGCTGATTGTGACTAGCGTATCGCTGTGAATCACTACATTTTAAAAGCAATAGGATGAAAAATCGATAATGCCAGTCAGCACAAGCTCACAGAAACATAATAATGACCGACCCACAAACATAAGTTTAATGTGTAATAAATACATATGAATGAAAAGTTTCACTTTTATCTTCCCGTGAAACATCATCGGCTTGGTTTTATGTTCTCCTGGTAAGATGTTAGTGAGTTAGTTAGTGAGTTGTGGCGGTGTTATGAAATCAATCAATAAATCAAAATCAGCTTTGTGAAGGAGATCCATCGACTTTTCTTTTCTAGATTGATTAATTATTTTTATTGAGAATCATCTCTGCATTAAACAGACAGTTTGAAAATTACATTGAAATTTTTCTGGATTAATTCTTTTTGTAGAAAGTATGGTCCGATTGGTTATTTTTGTATAAAATTCCTTTCTGATCAAGGTTTACAAAATATAAAAAAAATGCTCGTCGTGAATCGTCTATGAATGTGAATGCAAGATATTATTAGGTACTCACGTTTATTTTAGTAATAAGGGCACTAGTAAAGTCACTAAAGGAAAAGAGTACTACTACGCTTCAAATATTTTGTAGAGATATTATGTATGTCGGATCGCCGAGCCCATTAGGGTCTTGTGAACCACTCATATTGCAATCCAATGACTAAAACTTCAATACACTTTGTAATAACTTTATTTCACTTGTCACTATTTGATTAACACCACGAAAGTAATTTACTATTATAGAATAGCAATTACGAATTTGAGCCACGTGGATTGGCGAGTGTGCGTCCAACACCGTGTCCAAGTGAACACTGCCCTTACAATGTGACTGCTCCCATTTATATACCTTGGTGACTGCTACGACGTTGGCGCCACTCGCAACCCCACTCGACAACCTAACTGATGTTAGCGTCGGCTCTTTGCAAAATAAATTGAGTTTCTTTTTAAAATTACATTTATAATATTTATCAACTAAAAATAAACAGAAACATAAAAAAAGGAATACACTTAAATATAGACTTAAAATAAATATAATCAGAGGAACAAATAATTTTCTTAAAATAAGGTGGTTCGAACGACATATTGTAAATGTGTCGATAAAAATTAATTGAGCGTCTTCTTTCTTTTTAAATTCAGGTTCATGATTTTTATCAGCTAAATATCACATAAATAAACGAACACATTTAAATATAAACAAAAGAAATATAATCAAATAATTTTCTTAAAATGAGGTAGTTATATGATATTTTCTTGATACGCCGTCACGGCCATCCTGCAACATCACACGTCCTCGTGTATCCCAACAGAATCTAAAATCAAATAAAGAAATTTGATATTTGGTTACGCTCGGCTATTCTGACAGAAACCATCATAAACCTTTTAAAGACTGTCAACATTACATCTCATTTTTCTATTATTATGTTTGCTCAAATGATGAAACCAAAATAATTATTCGTTGATGCCAAAAAATGGTATACGTATCTTTTAAATGAACATTATAGAAACAGAAGAAAGATTTTAACATATACTTCACACAGATCTTTGACAAGATATTAATCACACAGATCTTTGACAAGATATAAACCACACAGATCTTTGTCAAGATATTAATCACACAGATCTTTGACAAGATATAAACCACACAGATCTTTGTCAAGATATTAATCACACAGATCTTTGACAAGATATAAACCACACAGATCTTTGTCAAGATATTAATCCCACAGATCTTTGACAAGATATAAACCACACAGATTTTTGTCAAGATATTAATCACACAGATCTTTGTTTCTAATAATTAAAGAAAGTAAGGACCTGGTATAGAATTTTACCACAAAACATCAAAGTCAATTACTTACTTGTGCCGTCAGCGGCGCATCCAATAAGATTAGGATCTAATTCGAGTGGAACATAACACTCGGGCAAGGCTCGTAAGCGATCATGGGCATATTTATATGTTCGCTTAGAATCTAAAGCTTTCAGGAGATACCTGTCACCACATAGAAGTTGAGCTATCAGGTAAGGACCTTTAAATTTGGGATCTAATTTGGTTTTATTACGTTCATGGTTTTCTAAGAGGACGTAATCACCTACTTTAAACCGTTTAATTTTAGCTTTTGTCTTATTAAACTTCACTTTATCAGTATTAGCGTGAGTCAGTATTGATTGGGCCGCCTGCTCTCTTACCAAAGGTAAATCTACAGAATCATTTCTATCACCGTTTGGAATCATTAAATTTAATGGACGCGCCGTTTTCCCTATCAACAGTTCTAATGGACTAGACTTGGTCACACGACAGAAAGAACAATTTAAAGCTATTTGGACTTCGGGAAGGGCATCTTGCCAGGACCTATGGTTTTGAGTTTCAATTGAAGTAAGCATATTCTTAAGAGTACTCATTACTCTTTCTACTTGCCCATTGGAACGACTCGTACCTGTGGCTATTAAATGAAGTTTAATACAGTGCGAATCACAAAATTGTTTGAAGTCTTTGCTTGCAAAGCACCTACCCTGATCGGCAATAATACGACTGGGAGCTCCAAACAAGGAAACGCTGTATTTTAATGCCTGTATAGCATTAGAAGAATCAATATTTTTGGCATGATAAAGGATAGTATATTTTGTGAAAGCGTCTATTAAGACGAAAACATACTCTTTCAAGTCATTTTTACCCGTCAATTTTCCAGTTGCGTCTATGTGTATAGTATGCCACGGACATGCAACCTTTGGGATGGTATGCAATTCAGCTTGGATTTTGCCAGAATGACATTTAGATAATCTGCAAGTTATACAATTATCCACAAATTTCCTGACATATTTATTCATATGAGGAAACCAGTAATGACAGAATACCTTTTCTAAAGTCTTTTCCCAACCTAAATGCATCAGACTTTCATGTATGTTATTTATTACTGCCCACTGAAAAGCACGAGGTACCATTGGTAGCCAGAAACTGCGATTATTTCTTTCAACCTTTCTATGCAAAACCCCCTGCCTCATCTCGTACGTTTTTGCTATATCCTTATCTAGGGAATTATTGTTAAGTTTTGAAATTAAATCAAGTATTTCCGAATCTTTTTTTTGTTCCGCATGTAACCAGTTTTCCGAAATTTCAGTAAAATTTATTTGTTTCTGATTAATTTTTGTTGTAATTTTATTGGGAATAACATTACGTGATAAAAAATCTACATGCTCCATTCTTTTACCCGGTCGATATTCTATATCGAAATCAAAGATTTGAAGAAAACACCACCAACGGTGCACACGTGGTGTAAGGTCCAATTTTGTCTTAGAAGCTTTAATCGCATTACAATCTGTAACTACTAAAAATTTTCGATTCTGTAAGTAATGTTTGAAATGTTTAATGGCCTTAACAACTGCTAACGTTTCTAATTCGTAAGAATGATATTTTGATTCACATGGAGAAGTTCTTTTGCTGTAATATTCAATGACATGAGGTTTGTTAGAAATTTTTTGTATAAGTATAGCCCCATAACCTTCAGCACTAGCGTCTGTATGTAATTCAATCGGAAAATTAGGGTCAAAAATAGTCAATATAGGTCTTTCGGTTAAAATGGTAATGATTCTCTGACGGATTTCCTCTAGTTGAGGACTCCAATCAATAATTCCTTTTTTAGACGTAAGCCTGTAAAGTGGGGCTGTTATTTGAGAAAATCCTGGGATAAATTGCCGGAAATAAGAAGCTAACCCTATAAATTGACGAAGATGAGTAGCAGTTTTTGGTGGAGGTATTTGAGTAAGAGCAAGAATCTTACGAGGATTTGGTCTTATTTGACCAGAAGAAACATGATATCCAAGGTAATCAACTTCAGTTTTCAAGAAGGCACATTTTTTTAGATTAAATGAAAATCCTGCTTTGGTCAGAGTGTCTATGACTAATCTAAGTCTCTCAATACCTTGTTTAATTGTGACAGATGGGATAATGATGTCATCAATGTAGCAAACTGCAAAAGATTCAGAAAGTGCACCAAGGGCTTTATTAATAGCGCGTTGGTAAACAGATGGTGCATTTCGAAGGCCAAAAGGCATAGTGACATATTCATACTGTCCATCTGGTGTTACAAATGCAGTACGCTCAATAGACTCGGGATGAATAGGAATTTGATGATACCCACTAGCCATGTCGAGAGAAGTAAAGTAATTAGCACCAACCAAACGTTATATTTGATCTCCAATTAGGGGCAATGGGTATCTACCATGAACTGTATTACTATTAAGTTCACGATAATCAACGCAGAGTCTATCTGTACCATCCTTTTTCTTGACTAGTAACACAGGACTAGAAAAAGGAGAACAGCTTTCACGTATGACTCCAGCATTGATGAGATCACGAATTTTATCCCTAACAACTATTCGTTCATCCATGCTTAATCTATAGGGACGACGTTGAACTGTACGACTTGGATCAATTAATTTGATTTCGAGTTGACCTGATGTAACTCTACTTGTGGGGACACCTTCAATAAAATAATTTGAATAGGATTCTAGTAAATTTAGTAGTTTTGGTTTGAATTCTATCGGAATATCGGTATCTATATTCTGGAAATGATTGGCCTTTCTGCCAACTTCACAGTATTGTACGACTTTAGTTTTACTAATAACTAGCCGTTCAGTGGATATTTCAACCGTAAATCCTAAAGCGACAAGATCCTGTCCTACTAAAATATCATTTGGAAGTGATTGATCAGGAACAACGTGAAACAATAACTCAATGTTGTGGTTTTGAATCAATACCGTTGACAAAATTTGTAAGTGACACACTAAATTATTTTTACCTATACCTTTCAACACAACAGTGTTATGAGATCGTTAACCAGAAAAAATGTTTGCTACGCTTTCTTTGATTAGAGAGCACTGAGCACCGGAATCAAAATAAAAAGGAAATCTCTCACCCAGATTATAAAGGTCTCCTGAAGCAGGACTGACGGTGCAGATATCTACCCGTCGTTCGGTCGGATCTGGGTGTTCAAAAGTTTTCCCAGATTTAGTAGGACACGAGGGTGCTATATGTCCTGGTTGTCCACATCGGTAACATATGATAGTCCTCTGTGATGGTTCTCTACGTTGCATCGAGGCATTTGCTTGATTAGGATCCTGATTTGTTACAGAAGAATTTTCTTTTAAAACAACGCGTCGACATTCATTCGCTAGATGTCCTGTTTTCCCACAGTTGTAGCAAGAACGGTAAAATTTTGGCTTTTTGGCTTCAGTCGATGAATAATTTCTTTCAGACACTGGCAAGGGTCTTTTCTTGTAGACAAAGGGCATCAATTCCTGTTGCAATTTTGTTCGTGAACTTATTTCGGTGGTAAATGTAAGCCTTTGGATTTGTGCATCAATTCGGGAAACATGTGCTAGTGCAACAGTAGTCGCAATTTGTTCTGTAGTCAGATTTTTCCAACGATTCATAAGAATACTTAAAATCCGGGATGCGTACGATGAAATATTCTCCCCATCATTTGGGCTGCTGTTCAGTATTTTAAAAACAGCAGCTGCTGGTGTTTCAGCACTGCCAAATCGAGCGAGGAACAGATTCTTCAGTTCGGGCCACGTTGCATGTTCATAGGAATTTTGCGCAAGCCATGTTGATGCTGCACCTTTCAAGGCTTTGCTTCGGTTTAAAGACATTTATTTCTCATAAAGAACACAAAAGTTCACTTATAATAAGAAATTACAATAATTTTGCTTGAGGGTACATTTAAAAGTCTGCCTTATGAATTATATACAGTAAAATGAAATGTTGCGGGTAGTTATATTACACAAACATGTTTAGGTAGGGGTTACATTAACTTATAAATTATTTTGCATATATTCCATTACACGTTTTTTGAATATAGGAAAACTCTTGCTATTAATGATTAAGTCTGATAATTTATTATAAATTTGAACTCCTTCAAATAAAATGTTTTTCTTTCCATAGTTGGTTCTGGTTTTTGGAAGTTCTAGTTTATTACGTTTTCTAGTGTGGTATGTATGTGTTTTTTTATGAAAGTGTAATTGTAAATGTGTTTTATTTGTTATTATTTTTCTAATCAACATGCAGGTTTTTAACGTGTATAATTGATTTATATTAAGAAATTTTGTTTTTTTTTTGTATAATTCAACGGATGGCGTCATAAAATCATATTTATAAAGAACTTTAATAATTTTATTTTGTAAAGTTTGTAATGACTTTATGTTAGACTTCGCAGCAGTTCCCCATATTTCAATAAGATATTCGATATGAGGTTTTACTAAAGAATTATAAATAATAGGACGAATTGTATTAGGTATACATAAGGAAATTTTACGCAGTGCTCCTATCAAAGGGGATATTTTATTTTTAAGATGATCAATATGATATTGCCAGGTTAACTTGCTATCCATTATAAGACCTAAATATTTTTCATGATCAGTTTTATTTATTGGCTCGTTAAAAATTGTTAGCTGGTCATGATTTGGTATATTTTTATTTTTAGGCGCGAAGATCATATATGATGTCTTTTTGGTATTAATAGTTAATAAATTTGAAACAAACCATTCGCTAATAACATTTAAATCACGTTGAGCTACGTCAATTATATTTTTAATGTTATCACCAAAGTAAAATAAGCTTGTGTCATCCGCATAAAGAGTTATATCTCCAGACAAATCAATTGTACTAATGCTATTTATATAAATTAAAAACAGTAGCGGTCCCAAGATAGAGCCTTGTGGTACTCCATGTGTTAACGTTGCGGGCTTACTTTGAAATTTTCCGATTTTAACAATTTGCTTGCGACGATGTAAATATGATTCTAAAATTTTGATTGCCGAACCTGTTATACCTTCTTTATGTAGTTTTTGTAATAATAAATTATGGCTGACCGTGTCGAAAGCCTTTTTTAAATCGATAAACATACCTAGAACGATTCGCCTACTATCCAACGCGTTTTTAATTTTGGTGACAATATCCACAGTTGCTGAAAGTGTATTAGATTTCGGACGAAAGCCATATTGTTAACTAAAAAAGAAGTTTTGTTTATTGAGGTAATTATAAAGACGGAGATATATTAATTTTTCTAAAATTTTTGACAAAACTGGTAAAACAGATATCGGCCGATAATTCCCCGGATCTGTTTTACTTCCGGATTTATAAACTGGTGTAACTTTAGCAATCTTTAAACTTTCGGGGAATTTTCCTTGTGTAAGAAATTTGTTAAAACAGTCAGTAAGATTATCTAGAATAAAGTATCTTATACACTTTATATCTTTTACGCCGATGTCATCGATGCCTTTACTTGTGTTTACGTTCAATTTGTCAATTATTTCACCAACCTCTTTTTTTGTGGTGGGTGCCAATGACTGAATAGTGTTATTTTGTGAATGTGCAAGACTGGAAGTAAGTTTTTGATGATATGATTGGGGTATTTTACTTGCTAAATCCGAACCAACAGTGGAAAAGAAATCATTAAAAAGTTGACAAATCTCATATGGATTATTTACTACTATATTGGAATCTCGAACAAGATTTGGAGGTATGATATTTATCTTATTTTTGTTATTGACGAGACTGTTAATTAAATCCCACATTTTTCTTGGCCGCTTATTACATTTTTCAAAGGCGTTAGAATAGAAGTTAATTTTAGCATTTCGTGTAGTTTTGAAAGCTTCGTACCTTTTGGTTTTGAATGTTGTTTCCCTTTCGGTATTTGTAATATCAGCTCTATGTTGCTTCCAGGCAATATTTCGATCACGTAAACTATTCAACACCTCTTTGTTTATCCAGTCTTCTCTGGGTTTATTTAAAATTTTTATTTTTGTGCATTTATTTTCTTGAATTTTAGTCTTAATTAAATTTTCTAATATTTCATAATCGTAGTCTTTATTTTGGATCACAGTTGTTTCCATTGATTTATACAAAGCAGTATAGTCAGTTGCCAAGTACTCATGTGTCTCTCTTTTCTTATCAACTTTAATTTGTTTGATATCTAGGTAAATCTGCTTGTGGTCAGACAATGGGGTATCAAGAAGAGCCATGTGGAAATTCACACCTTGCATATTTGTCAAAACATGGTCTATAATAGATTTTGTTGTGTGTGTTTCTCTTGTACAAAAGTCTACATTGAGATTATTAAGGATTGTATATCCGGCATCATTTATCATGTTCTTATAGTTATTTGTATTATGGTCATCACTTAGTAGGTTAATATTAAAATCTCCAAATATTAAGCATCTACGTTTTTTCTCTAGCTGTTGACTGTAGCTTTCTATAAAATCTTTTGTTTTTGTATTAGGTGGTTTGTATATAGCTCCAATATTAATTGCATATTTTTCTATATATACCCAAATGTATTCGTTTTCTTCTCTATTAATAACTTCAACATTTTCATGCTTAAGACAACTATGAATATATATAGATACTCCACCCCCAATCCGACCCTTTCTATAACTATATATGTGCGTATAATTTGGAATCTCAAGTAATGCTGCATCTAAATCAGACTTTATCCATGTTTCAGTAATCAGTATTATATGTATAGTGCTTTTTATTGAGTATAGTATGCATTTTATTTCATCTAATTTATCAATTTTTACAAGACTTCTTATATTTGTATATAAAAATTTTAGTGATGATTTAGTTTTATGGATGTCCTCGTAACAATTTAATTTCTGATAACTAATATTAAGTTCATCGTTGTATTGACTATTTATTTTGACAGTTTTGGTCTCTGTCGCGTACTGTTTTTTGAGTTATACTTTACGATTTTTGGAACATCATTCACATTTTTTATAATAAGGTCTTTTTCTCCATTTTTTTGTTGGGATACCAGTTCATCTTGTAGTTTTTTCATGTGTTGTTGTTGACACTGAGTTTGATCGGCGTAAATTCGGATTTTGTCTAACTTATGTTTGCTTTTATTTTTAAGTATATATTTTGCAGTGTCCTTTTTCTCAAAACACACTTTTAGAGATCTATCTTTATTAGGGTTGTATTTTCCTAGCCTAAAGACTGTAGTAGGGTTTGGGCAGTCCTCATAAATAGCTTTAATTAATTTCATAGCTTCATCCTTGTCATTATCACGTCTGATTGTGCTATTAGGACTTTTTGTCTCGGGAATCCCTACTAGTATGACATTTTTTTCTCGCTTAGAGCGTTCTTGTAGCTCTGAAATGGTTTCCTCGCAGGACAGGGGATATTCTTTAGGATAATCAGTTTTAGAGTTATTTTTTAAATAACAAATATCATTTTCAAGAACGTGTATTTTTTGTTCTATAGTATCAGTTAGTAACTTCATTTTTTTAAGTCGACTTTCGTTTGGTTTTGCTCCAATATTAAAGATTCTAAAGTAGCATTATTAGACTTTAATTCATCTTTTATTTCTTTTATTTCATTATGTAAATATAAGGAACATTCCTGGTGCGTTTTTGTAAAATCTTGGAAAAAAGACATCATCTCCTTCCGAAATTCGTTAATCAAAGAGGCACAATCACATTCGCATTTCCTTTTTCTAAGCGTGACATTGTAGTCATCTAATGTTCGTAAATCCGGTGATGACCCACTTCCGTTATCGCTTATGAGTTTTCCGCTAACGCTTAGTGATTGTGAACTCATGCTTCGTAAAATTATCAATTTACTTCCCATTATGGTTTCTTCGATAAGACAAAGATCAACGGTGTTGCACCACGCTTCTGCATCCGCATCCGTTCTATCCGGGTTGAATTCAGGAAGGGCGATTCTTGTTGCATCATCTTTGGGCACCTTCATGTAATTTACCAATTCAAAAATGTTACGCTGTTGTAGTTGATAAAGTTTTCTCCATTTCTCATGTTCGGTTTGGAGAATTGGACTCCGACTTCGCGTGTGCGTATCCGGGTGAATCCCAATTCTGATGTCGGATCGCCGAGCCCATTAGGGTCTTGTGAACCACTCATATTGCAATCCAATGACTAAAACTTCAATACACTTTGTAATAACTTTATTTCACTTGTCACTATTTGATTAACACCACGAAAGTAATTTACTATTATAGAATAGCAATTACGAATTTGAGCCACGTGGATTGGCGAGTGTGCGTCCAACACCGTGTCCAAGTGAACACTGCCCTTACAATGTGACTGCTCCCATTTATATACCTTGGTGACTGCTACGACGTTGGCGCCACTCGCAACCCCACTCGACAACCTAACTGACGTTACCGTCGGCTCTTTGCAAAATAAATTGAGTTTCTTTTTAAAATTACATTTATAATATTTATCAACTAAAAATAAACAGAAACAAAAAAAAGGAATACACTTAAATATAGACTTAAAATAAATATAATCAGAGGAACAAATAATTTTCTTAAAATAAGGTGGTTCGAACGACATATTGTAAATGTGTCGATAAAAATTAATTGAGCGTCTTCTTTCTTTTTAAATTCAGGTTCATGATTTTTATCAGCTAAATATCACATAAATAAACGAACACATTTAAATATAAACAAAAGAAATATAATCAAATAATTTTCTTAAAATGAGGTAGTTATATGATATTTTCTTGATACGCCGTCATGTATAATATTAATATATAAGTATATATGTATGTAAATGTGTACGTATTTATAATTTATATTTATAATCAGGCTTTTTTAGACAAAGCTGAAAAAATTCTCTCGGTGCTTTGGAATTCTGAGACTCTGAGATGACTCTAAATTAATTTTAAGAATTTATGATCTCTTATCCTTTTTTTCTACAAAACTTGAAATCTTTCAAGGTATAAGATAAAGGAGTGCCTCTGTGGGGTCGATCGTCTAAATAACCTACCCTAATCTACAATCATGTAATAAAGTTATGAAATACATATTATATATATGCTTCTTATGTTAGCTTATTAAAAGTTTCTTTTGTTTTTTATGTTTTTAAAGAAAAATCCTTTGCTAAAAAAAAAATGCAACACTTAAAATTACCCAAAAAAATTAAACAACGGGCAAACATAAGCATGAGATTAAAGCGGAGAAAGATCACCTTGATAGTTTTATATACCCTGACCTTATAACCTTGTATTACAGATGAACATTAATTCAGGAATCATGTTTTGTATGCAATACTGAACGACGATCGTCCACTGCTCTACGAACTTGAAAATAATTCAAATTATTTTATGAAAGCAAAATTCACTTCCATAATGCAAGATTTTAGGAACACGCAAAAGAAACTTATATATCACAAGAACAAAATTATATTCATAAGAATAACGGGAAAAAATTAATAAATAAATAAGCTCTTATTAATGTAAATTAGGCCATGACACACGAACACACACAAACAAATAAATATCAATATATATTGATATGAAATATTTAAAACACACGTCCGTCCCAATATGTTCATATAGCACAAATTTCACTCTCAATTCATAGTGAAACATCACCTTCATAGATTTATGTTTCCCTGGTACGATGGTATGAGTTGCGGTACGAGACCAGTAAAAAAAATTTACTTTCGAAGCGGGCATTTCTTTTTCTATAAATGATAAGGCACTAAGTTCGTACAGCCACTTTCGTCTCTCTACTTCGAAATATACACTTAATCAATTTTGACTAAAATTTACTGAAAAAAAAACATATATAACGGCGTAGTTCTTATTATTCAAAAAACTAATAATTGTCGGTAGTTGAAATAATCAGGTGTTAGCCGCATAACCACGGCCTGGACCGTACTTCGACATATATGTATTTTCTGATTAGAAAATATGTATATGATTTCATTTTCATCTCGTCTGTCAATTGATCATGGTTGCTTGCTACAAAGGAATCACCAGAACTTCGAAAATTGGTTACGTTTGTTTCAAAATGCGGGAACCAGGACTTCATAAGTCTGAAGGAGTTGTACAATATGTTTCATGATTGCTGTGAAAAGTAAAACTTTATTGACCTGACTACAGTTACGTATAAATACATAATATGGGACTCACGTTTTTGATAACGTTGCATACTAGGAGAACAGACTTAAGTATTCTGATTTGTATACAATACTGATACGACTACCCACTGCTCTTAGTTTTCAAGATATGTATGTAAGGCAGACTTTTAAGATTGACAAAATACATTGTTACAAAATGTATGTCTAAGAAAATATCAGAAGAAAAAAAACTGTTTTTTACATTAGTTTTCAGTAAGCCTGATACAATTGCCCTTTATGCTCTCTGATTTTAGATATCTTAGTTTGATTTAATTTTGAAAACGGGAATTCCTTTCTTCATGATAGCCGACACTAAAATATAGTTTCGCCTTAGTTCGTGCATGCATGTTTGTCACAACGTCTGCACTATTAACCCTTTGAAATGCATATTTGTCTGTTTATCGTAGAACCAATTCTCTGGGTTTTCGTAGCATCCCCGTAGCAAATTGTGTAATAGTATTCTGTAACTTTATGAACACCTGGTACTTCATAATACGCAATAAACGTGACTTGAAACTACGGTTCACAATTTGTTTCTAAATTTAAACTTATTTTTTAAAGGAACGTGCATTATCCAGTAAAAAGTAAATAAAAGTAAAGATAGACAGGTAGTTTTATAAAGTAAAGGCAGAAATAAAAAACCATCTCTTATTTACTCATTAAATATTTCATACTTCATGTATGATTAAAAAATAAAAAATAAAAAATTAAATCCATACTATATACTATATACTATATACTATTATACTATATACTATATACTATTTTACTATATACTAATATTTTATTATTATTATTGCTGTTATTATTATTATTATTATTATATTATAAATGCGATAGTAACTCTGTCTGTCTGTCTGTTACGCTTTCACGCCTAAACCAGTGAACCGATTTTGATGAAATTTGGTATTTATCGCAAAAAATGGGGGAATGGGTAAAAAGAGGGGATGACTGTTCGTATGGAAAATCGTCATTTTTGAAGATATAACAGTGAAACTTTGTATTTAGACACTTTATTAGGAATGAAAGAACATAGGCTACTTTTTATAGCGAAAATTGGGGTAAAAACAGGTGATGAATGTTCGTATGGAAAATTGTCATTTTTAGAAATATAACAGTGAAACTATGTATTTAGACACCGCTTGTGTCGCTCTTAGTCTGACCCCTCACCCCAGACCCGTCCGGTATGGTAGTACATACCTGCCGGTAAAGCCCTGGGGATCACTGGAGCACTCAAGCCCCCCACCATGACAAGTTGACAGCCCCCGGGGATCGTCGAATTAACCTACCCTAATCTACAATCATGTAATAAAGTGATGAAATACACATGTATTTCATCACTTAATATTTTTCAATCCGACTCCAAAAAAAAAAAGATATAAATTTAATAAAACTCATCTGTCCCATATCGGTTTTTTTTCAATCTATAGTGTAAAATCACCCGCAAAGATCTATGTTCTCCTGGTAAGGTGATATGAGTAGCGTTGGAGCTACGAGAAATAAAAAAAATCTTTTTAACTTGCAAAGCTGGGAAATAACGATATTATTTTTAGACAAATGCCTTTAGTTTGTGAAGTCTATTTCGAGTCTCCACTTTCTTAACTACTAGATTTGGGAATAACTCCTTTTTGCTGATTCGCCTGAAACTAACCGAAAAAATCTATCGATTTGTTGAACATTAATTAATAAATAAATTATTATTATTTTTCTGATTTATTTATTTAGAATAACAATAAAATATATTTTTTTAATTCTGTTTTTCTGCCTCTTATACATTTAATTAATCATTATTGTTTTGGATTAATTTTCTCGTTCTTTTTAAAAAAAAACAAAACATAGTTCAAGTCAGGTTTATTTCATAATATAATGTACCAGGTATTCATAAAGCTCCAGAGTACTGTGCTACGATTTGATACGAGATTTTTATGTAAAATAAAAAAAAGTATATTGATCTCACTACAGATTAATGTATCATAGTATGGGAGTCACGTTCTTGATAGCGTTGCATACTAGAAGATCAAATTTAAGTATTCTGGTTTAATTATTAGGACGGCCCACTGTGGCTAATGTTCAATATAAATAAAGGAGGCTTTTAAGGTATACATAATATGTAGTTACAAAATGTATTCCTAAGAAGATTAAAAAACTTTTTTTTTACATTTTCTTTCAATAATCGGAACAAGAAAAATGATTTAACTTATAGTCTTCTACACGGAATTATAATTTTAAGATATTGAAAATCTTCATAAAAGAAAATGATGTGTTTAAAGTTAAACATTTTTCTTCTTTTAATTTAAGGTTTTAGGAATTTTAATAGCGTACAAATAGTTTTAAAGAAACAAACTATAATTTAATGACATTAGCATTTGAAAGTGCTGAGAAATCCTAATGAACAAGAGGAAACAAACAAGTAAATAAAAGTTAAATACAATGGAAGTAAGTAAGGAAGGAGTAATATGGAAGGAGTAACATATAATATATAAAAAAAATATATATAAATAATTCCATGTAAAGTTTCCTACAGAAACCTGGCTTATGGCCATGATTTCAAAATACTCATCTCAACAAGTCCACTCTAACAGTCCAGTCACAACTAACAAATTCTCAGTTAAGAATATTTGACTGTATAGAAAAACAGGTATTTATAAAAATCAAGTATTGTTTCTCACACTTTCGTTGCAAACAAATAAATAATATACATTTATAAAAAATTTGATAATGTAAAATAATTTAAAATGTCCTTCCGACGTAAACTGACTAAAAATAGACGTGTGGCACTCGGAGACTGCCGCGGTGAAGCTATTGCATAGCATTTTATCAACTTATGCAATTATAATTATATTTTTATTTTATATATGCAGTATTTTTTTTCTTTGTTCTTTTTTTCTTTGGAGATGCCGTAACTTGTGCTATCTATTTCAATAAAATCGTAATAAAATAATAAAATGATACGTGTCAGTGACGAGTGCTCATTGCTCGGATGTGTATTCTCTAGTGTGATGCCACTACTGTATTTATATCATAAGCTTCTCGTCAGCAAGTCTTATAACACGTGATGTCACGTAATTATTTTTTTATAATTTTAACACCATATATATATGTACATATACATACGCGATAAGGTCTAACTAGTTGCGGGCTTGAACTTACTCGTGGACGAAGACAAAAAGCACCTAGCGTTGTGTGTGAAAGAGATAGAATCAGTCGTGAGCAGTTAGCAGCTAGTTAGCCCTCATAGTGTAGTCGCACGCACACATACACCGTGCCGAAGATTGCCAAACTGAAACGACGTTCGATGTTAGGAGTTAGAAATTTTCGCTACGGAATTTCTGAATTCGGTCTCCGCGCTCAAGGCCCGCGATAGAAGCTATGCAATAAAAGGTTTAAAAGGTCTTGTACACTAGAATTTAAAAAAAAGACCAGGAATTCTTAAGAGTTAAGTACAATCCATGAAGAGATTTTTACAAAATTGCTAGGAAGAGTATATTTCCCCTTTTTTGATAAAAAATATATTTCAGTGTAACATAAAAATATAATGAAATCTTAAAAAACAATCAATTCGTTAGATAAATAAATTTTTGAAATAGGCATTCTACATAAATATTGGGTTACAAACCATATATACATACATACATTCTCATATAGTACTTTTAACTGTCAGTCCTTACATTGGTCTTACCATTATAATTTGATTTATTTCATTTGATATATACCCACACATAGACATAGGCATGAACAGAAATATATAATAAGTTGCAATAAATATGTATCATTAACAAGTCATTGTCAGACCCCTTATAAAAAATTAAATTAAAAAAATAAAATGTAATATTCTTTTGTTTTTTTATGTTCCGATAATAAATTTAAAGCGAATTCCGAGTCTCCAGGCAGAATAAATATTTAAAAAATACTGCGAAACTGTAGAGATCTCGTGTATTGTATAATATGAAGTAGTATGAATTCAAGCAATATGCAACAATCTGCTACAAGAATGCTACGGAAACAAAGAGAACATTGGATAATGACCTTATGTTATACTGACAACGGTCAGTGAATGAAAAAAATTAACAAAACTAAGAACTTTGTCTAGTTGTAATGCTTGAGCTACTTTTTTCTTGCTTACCAGAAATATAGGCGTCAAGTTTAATGCGAAATGTACTTATAGGTCGAAAATGGCCCGAAATAATTTGAGAAAAGTGTAATACGGCCATGCCGCTTTTTTATTTTTGCTTCACTTGACGGTTCACTATCGTACCAACAGATTAATTTTACATTTCATTTTTCAGACAATATCGACTTTTATCTATAGTAACAAAATAGTTTTAAATCCAATTACCACTTCAATAAGCAAATATATACATATGTACAAAATTTCTAATTAATTAATGTCGGTTAGGTATGAGTGTTCATATTGTATCATATCGGTTTCGGTTTAAAGACATTTATTTCTCATAAAGAACACAAAAGTTCACTTATAATAAGAAATCACAATAATTTTGCTTGAGGGTACATTTAAAAGTCTGCCTTATGAATTATATACAGTAAAATGAAATGTTGCGGGTAGTTATATTAGACAAACATGTTTAGGTAGGGGTTACATTAACTTATAAATTATTTTGCACATATTCCATTACACGTTTTTTGAATATAGGAAAACTCTTGCTATTAATGATTAAGTCTGATAATTTATTATAAATTTGAACTCCTTCAAATAAAATGTTTTTCTTTCCATAGTTGGTTTTGGTTTTTGGAAGTTCTAGTTTATTACGTTTTCTAGTGTGGTATGTATGTGTTTTTTTATGAAAGTGTAATTGTAAATGTGTTTTATTTGTTATTATTTTTCTAATCAACATGCAGGTTTTTAAAGTGTATAATTGATTTATATTAAGAAATTTTGTTTTTTTTTTATATAATTCAACGGATGGCGTCATATAATCATATTTATAAAGAACTTTAATAATTTTATTTTGTAAAGTTTGTAATGACTTTATGTTAGACTTCGCAGCAGTTCCCCATATTTCAATAAGATATTCGATATGAGGTTTTACTAAAGAATTATAAATAATAGGACGAATTGTATTAGGTATACATAAGGAAATTCTACGTAGTGCTCCTATCAAAGGGGATATTTTATTTTTAAGATGATCAATATGATATTGCCAGGTTAACTTGATATCCATTATAAGACCTAAATATTTTTCATGATCAGTTTTATTTATTGGCTCGTTAAAAATTGTTAGTTGGTCATGATTTGGTATATTTTTATTTTTAGGCGCGAAGATCATATATGATGTCTTTTTGGTATTAATAGTTAATAAATACCTCAAGTCTATCCTACGGCGATCCCTATGTACACTACGGGGTTCTGAAACCTTCGCACAAATCATATCGCACATATAACTACCGGAGTATTCAAAAACGTACTCGGTACTTATATTATTTGGTATTTCCGCGCCACCAAAACCACGCAACAGTGGAATGCACGCATGTAGTTTGCATGAAAAATGCTTAGCTAAATCAGAGCTAATTAACGAGATGTATGAACCGGTATCCATTAATACATCTGTTGGGATGCCACCTAGTACCGCCGTAATTACGTCACGATTATTAATGTCAGTTACGACTTCTCGACAAAAATTTACGTTACCCGAGTTCGATCGTCCTTAAGCAAAACAGTTCGGTTCACTATGACCGACTTTCTTACAGAAGTTACAAGCTACGGATTTAAATTGAAACGAATTAGTCCTTGAGGATTGAGGCAGAGGCAAGTTTCGTGGCTTAGTTTTATTAATGTCAGGTTTAGGCCGTTTATTACTGCATGATCCGTCAGGCCGTTTATTACACCAAGGTACCTTTTTCAGAAACTCAATTAATTGAACTTATTTCCGGTGAAATAGTAGAAGTCGACGTTAAAATGACTAATTTAGACTAATTTAAATAACACAGTTCGTACTGTGCCTGATCT
The DNA here is from genome assembly GCF_018135715.1 of Danaus plexippus. Taxonomy (NCBI): domain Eukaryota; kingdom Metazoa; phylum Arthropoda; class Insecta; order Lepidoptera; family Nymphalidae; genus Danaus; species Danaus plexippus. The sequence continues at coordinate 90,937 of NW_026869862.1, forward strand.
GATAGTTTTACTTTCTACGTATGAAAAGGCTTCTAAAAACATAAAAAAAGTAATTCCTGGAAGTTATGAAACCCGAACAATCTATTGCTAATAGTACAAAACGATTTAAATAGTACAAAACAATTTAAGTCGAGTAATGAAGTGGGGTTCAAGGCAGAAAAAAGGTGTTACACTTGTGGTAAAACGGGACACCTTATGTCACAGTGCCCTAAAAATACTTTTCAGTCTAGTATCAAAGAATTGAATAAAAAAATTCATATTCAATTAGAGTAAATTGCACCTTCTGTAAAAAGGAGGGTCACATATTTTGTAAAGTGCTTGTATCGAGTTGCTTGTTCTGTATGTAACAAGATGGGCCATTCATGTGACAAATATGTTTACCGACTTTAAAGACTTGAGGAAAATAAAAACATGGACGTTGAAAGCACTAATTGACTAGAAACATCGAGGATTGCATTATGAAGAGGGTTTGGTCCAGAACCGAGGATCGTACATAAATCTTTTATTCCTACTTTCACTCAAGATCCTTGGAATATAGTTCTTGCATCAAACTATTTCAGTACACATCTGGTAAATGTAAACAATTTATAGTGGGTACTAAGGCTAACAGCAATCCTGTGCTGCTGGTTGGAGGCCGCCCATCTGAGACCCCTGCTGACTCTGGGCACCGCCTCGCCGGCGGCGACTCTGCCATGCTGCCATGACGGCAGGGCTGCAAACGCCCGCCCCAACAACCCGCTTACATTCACAAGTGGAATCGCAGCCAGCTCATGGGTCCTACGCCCCGAAGAGTTAACCTCGACCCCTCCTGCGGGGGGCCCGATATGGCCTCGTTGTTGTAGCAATCCTGCTTTATTATCGTCAGCACGTAGAGTCCACGATCTCACTTTATTGACAATTGAAGAATAAAAATTTATTGACCAGGGTAACGCCATTATATTTTGGCCACGATCCGAATCCAAGACTGATAGAATCAATAACAGGTAGTCTAGGTGGAAAATTTCACAAACCCATTTCAAGCCCTCGATTATATCTACTGGTTTTGTCGATTGGTTGAACTATCCAAAAGCCGCGACAGTGGGTCAATTAATTTAAATAAATTAATTATCTTTGACCTCAACAGGGACCTAGAGCGGACCTAGAGCGACATTGAAAATAGTTACGAGTTTGGATTAAGTCTCTACTCAAAGAAGCTGGTATTGAAGCTTCTAGCAGATCTGTAAGATCTTCAGTAGCTTCCCTTAACTGAATGGAATACTTTTCAAAAGATACAATTTAAAAACTGGAAAATGGAGGCAAGATCCTTTAGAAGATACTTCAAAAGAGTTGTTTTAAATCAGTCACAGTAAACTACAAAAGCTTAGCTGTCAAGCTATTTTGATTGTATTCCATAAATCAAATTGTTATTAAAATAAATTATTGTATTCCAATAATTTAATTTTTATTGGACACATTATAGCAAGGTCATAATATTTATGACCAGGTGATAACAAACACGTCACTCAAGATGGATTCCGGATGTCAACATGTAACAATAATTGAGAGTTTTAACTAACACTAAAACTTACCTATTATTTTTCCTTAAGACATCCGGAATCCAGGTAATTTCTACCTGGTTCATCTCGAGTATGTATAATGAATTAAGAATTATCAATTTGTTAAAATGTGCAAGTTTCCTCCCGCCAAATTCACATTAGAGAGCAGCACTTGCACCGGAAGGGAGTGAAAACTGGACTAAAAGGCTAAAAAGACAGGTGCTTGACTCAAGATGGATTCCGGATGTCTTAAGGAAAAATAAAAGGTAAGTTTTATTGTTACTTAAAACTCTCTATTATATTCAGGGATATATAACATGATATGCAAAATACAGTATAGTGGAGCCTCTCGATATATATATATGCCCTCCTTTAATACAAAATTTTTCAGTAAATCGTTCTCTGTCCAAGGTGCAAAGCTTTGCAACTCATTCCCACCTTCTGTTTACAAAGAGAGACCAAGTGCACCTGCATTTAAACATTAACTTAAGTGACATCTTCTGTCACTTTTACCTTCTGATATGTAATGTTTATTTATTTATACTAGTTGTATATATTTAACGAACTAATAATTCTTTTAACAAAATATTTGTGTTATCACTTTATATCACTTTAAACATTGATTTAGTAATTTAACACTTTTTCACTTATACTGTTTTACAAAGTTTCGTTGCAGCTCTTGATCCAACTGATGACAACTGATGTAACGAGCTCTCGTCAGTTTGCAGCCATTATTATAGTCTCGATTGTCTATGGTGGGAGCAACCGGTGGCGGGGGATGGGGGCAGATTTAGTTCGTCAACACGGCCTCTCCTGACAAGGCAGCGTCCTCGCGGCTACCCTGCTCAGCTGTGGTTTGTTCTTCGTAGGAATCGGATTCACAGCTCTCAAAGAATGCTGCGCAAGCGTCGGGGGTCCACTCACCTTTCCAAGGTACTACGTACTCGGCAGCCGCTTGTGTTACCTTGCCATAAGAGTTTGAGAGTAAGGTAAGCTCATAGCGGTTGTTTGCTAGCGCTTTGGTGACGCGGTATGGACCCCTCATGCCACTGTCCAACTTTCCTGCTCTTTGAGATTGTTTTATAACATAAACTAAATCATTAACCTTATATCTCCTAGGCGTATTGCGGTATTTATTTCCGTAGGCGTCCTGAAGTTCTCGATTTTTATTCAAATTGGTTTCAGCCGTTTGTCTTCTTAATTCACGCCATGCTTCGCGATTAGGCGTGGATCCCTCTATCGTTACATCCTTAATAAGGGAATTGATTAACGGTGTAGTCTCCTCCGTGTCAATGAGTAAGTTTAATGCTGAATACGAAGTAGAGGCATGTTTAGTTATATTCAAAGTTAATTGAACCTTCCATAGAACTTGTGACCAATGTGCAGACTTCAGTTTTATTTCTACTCTAATCATATTTAATACGGTGCGGCAGTACCTCTCAACCTGGCTATTAGACTGGTGCATTTCGGGAGTAATTAAGTGCATCTCAATGCCATATTCTATTAGAAAGGTATTAAAATCCGCGCTGTCGAACATTCGACCCCTATCACAAACGAGTAACCGTGGTGTACCGAAGATACCTATTGCGTTAGTTATAATTCGTTTTAATTCGGATGAATCTTGTTTACGCATTGGGAACATTAAACAAAATTTGGTAAAAGCGTCTATTAAAATTAAAACGTAATTATAACCGTCGGATTCCGGCAGCGGTCCTAAAGAATCGACATGTATCGTGTCAAATGGGATTGAAGGTTTTTCCCACGATGTAATTGGCTGGAGTGGCGCACGTGGTACCTTTTTATATGTTAAACAATTTACACAATGTAAAATATACTTTTTAGTAAAACTATGCAATCCGGGGAACCAAAAATGCATCAAAATTAAATTTACTGTCTTTTCATAACTCAGACGCTGGTGTTCGTCGTGAAAAACACGTAGTAGGCTAAGCCTGTAAGCTTTGGGTACATAATATAAAAGTCGCGACTGCTCACCTTTGACATCATATTTGTTATACAACATGTCATTTTTCTTTTTGTATCGGGTATCGTCCAATTGACCATCATTAAGCTTTTCTAATAAGACTGCTATCTCGTTGTCAGCGGATTGTGCAATTTGGGCCCACGTTTTAGGTTTAACCGGAGTACATAGACTAACAGGATTCCTACTGAGGTAGTCAGCATCAGACATCATTGTACCCTTTCTATATTCTAAAGTGAAGTCATAATCTTGAAGATATATCCACCATCTGGCTACTCTGGGTTGTAAGTCCTTTTTTTTTTTGCGTTAACTTAAGTGCATTGCAATCGGTAACTATTTTAAAATGCTTAGCAATCAAGTATTGGCGGAAATGCTGTAGTGCTCTTACTACTGCAAGGGTTTCCAGCCCATAAGAGTGGTACTTTGGTTCTGCTGCTACTGTGACTCTGCTGTAATAAGCAATGACGCGTTTACACTTCTCGAGATCCACCTGTAGTAGAACCGCTCCATAGCCTTGAGAACTAGCGTCTGTATGAAGTTCAGTTTCTAACTGCGGATCGAAAATTTTTAAAATCGGTTCACTCGTTAAAATTTTAATTATTTCCTGCCTTGCTTTTTCTTGTTGAATTCCCCAATTAAATTTAGCATTTTTGCGAGTTAGTGCAGCGATGCAGGCTGTTTTATAAGAGTAACCACATATATATCGACGGAAATAGCCCGTTAAGCCTAAAAATTGTCTAAGCTGTTTGACGTTCTGTGGCTGTGGTGATTAAACCAACGCTTTTATTTTATTCTCGCTTGGCCTTACCTGACCATTGCCAATGATTCTACCAAGATATTCAACTTCTGGAGTTAAAAATGTACACTTTCGAATATTCACCGAAAAGCCAGCATCGGCACCAACCGATCAATGAATCATGATCATCAATCAATTCATCGATGAAGCAGAACGGAATCGAGTAATTTTAAACCTTCATTGATGTCATAATGCTTCAAAATTACGTCATCAATGTACACCAGTACCAATCCGGACTCTATGTATGTTTTTAGGGTTTCCGTCATTATACGTTGATATACAACTGGCGCATTCGCCAAGCCATACGGCATTTTCAGGTATTCGTAGTGGCCTTCCGGCGTCACAAAGGCTGTCTTCTCTATAGATTTCTTATGGAGTTTTATTTGATGGAATCCGGTTGTCATATCGCAGACAGTGAACAACTTGCCGTCTCCAAGTCGGTCTACGTGATCGTTGATCAGCGGGAGTGGAAACCGTTCCTTAATCGTCAACTTGTTCAACGCTCTGTAGTCAACCACCATCCGATCCGATCCATCTTTCTTTTTAACTAATAACACCGGACTAGCATAATCCGAATGAGATTTTTGAATAATTTTTTTGTCTAATAGATCTTTAATAATATTTCGAACTCGTAATTTTTCGTTATATGACATTTTATATGGTCGGTAACAAACAGGTATGTCACTGTTTAATCGTATGTGCATTTCCCCGGTCTTAACTGTCGTTGTCGCTGTTCCACTTAAAAGATATTGTTTGTATTTATTAATAACGTTAAGTAACAAAATTTTATCATTTTCACGCAGTGACGTGTTAACAGAATGAATATCCAAATCTACCTTACAATCGAATATAATATTAATCGGTATGTCAGTGAATCGAATAATTCTTTGTGAATTCGAAGTGCGAAAGTATGAGACTCCATCTCTGTTTAACACATCGGTGCCTATAATTACCGGAGTATTCAAAAACGTACTCGGTACAATATAAAAATCAACCTCCAATGTTATATCGCGGAATTCTATGTGTAGGGTAATAAAGGTAGTGGATTTTATTTCCGCGTCACCAAAACCACGTAACAGTTGGATGCACGGATGTAGTTTGCCTGAAAAATGTTAAACTAAATCGGAGCTTATCAACAAGATATATGAGTCAGTGTCTATCAATACATCTGTCGGGATGCCACTTAGTACCGCCGTAGTAACGTCACGATTTTTAATATCAGCTACGACTTCTCGGCAAAAATTTACGTTACCCGAGTTCGATCGTTCTTTAGCAAAACAGTTTGATTCATTATGACCGATTTTCTTACAAAAATCACAAACTACGGATTTTAATTGAAATGAATTTGTCCTTGAGGGTTGAGACAAGTGTTGTTGTTTAGTTTTATTAAAGTCAGTTTTAGCCCTTTTATTACGGCATGATGCACTCACGTGTCCCCTTCTATTACACTCATAGCATCTAATATCATTTGAGGACCGCTTTTTAACATTTTAATTTCGTTGAAACGGTTTTTTAAACGGGTTATCTGATTTTATATAAACCGATAAAAAATCTACTAGCTTAGATGGTTGTAATTTCGAATTAATGGCTGTGGCACGAATTTGGGGATCCTTAATTCCACGCAACACTTTTGCAACTAGTAATTCATCACTTAAACCTCTCACTATCTTTAACTGCAATAGTGCCCTTAGTGAGTACTCCGCATAAGTTGGATAATCATCACTATTAGTACACATGACTTCAAATAAAATATAAGCTACGTCTATATGTTTCGGGCATAACGATATTAGTTCTTCCTTGAAATTTAACCAGGATCTATCGCTGCTGGGCCATTCAGAGAGTAAAACATGGGCATCACCCTTAGGACAGTTGGCTTCACGCGCTAAACATTCTACGTCGTCCCACTTATAACGTAAACGAGCCTGTTTCACTTCGTCACACCACGATAACACGTCATGCACATTAGGGTCAAAATTAGAGACATAGTACTGGGTTGATCTCACCGTGGTTAAGGAGGTTATCGCTTCTAAAAACTTCTCAGCAACCTCTGTGGCCGCCGTGGAACCCGGAGACAGTAGTGGTCTCTCGGTAGGTGCGGGTTCTTTGCGCAAATCGCGCCGCAAATCCCCCGTCTCAAAGCTCGTCTCCAGTGTTGAAGCACGCAGCGACATTGGCCCGTGCTCCACAGATGTCGATTGTTGCTCCAATGCCGTCAGACGATTCAGGATTGTTTCCAACTGTTGGCTTATAACGTTTGACTGAGGAGGGCTTTCAGCCCTACGCCGTTGTTGTCCTCGATTCGGTTTTGCCGACATATTTATTCTTTTAAGTGGGTGTGTATTTTTTTTTTTTTATCGGCCAGGAGGGTAGATTACGCCTTCGAATCCCACTTCTGATTTTAACGAACTAATAATTCTTTTAACAAAATAATTGTTTTATCACTTTATATCACTTTAAATATTGATTTAGTAATTTAACACTCTTTCACTTATACTGTTTTACAAAGTTTCGTTGCACCTCTTGATCCAACTGATGACAACTGATGTAATGAGCTCTCGTCACTTTGCAGCCATTATTATAGTCTCGATTGTCTATGGTGGGAGAAATCAGTGGCGGGGGATGGGGGTAGATTTAGTTCGTCAACAATATATTAATTTTAATATTTACGTATATATTTATAATTATGTGTATATTTATGTATATATCTATGTATGTATAATATCAAAATTTTCTATTATTATACTTTTTTTTTGTATACTTATCTATGTATAAATTTCTATATTTTTATTTCCTTCTCTCTTTTTATTGTACCTATGCACACCACGCTTTTTTATGTAGTTTCCTTTATGAAAAGGGTTTCTCGTAGAGGTCTCTTTTAACAGATAAGTTATCCCTTGTGCATCACATGTCTTTTATAATTAATTATGTAACTATTTCTTCTCTTGGTATATAAATAAATAAATATTAAATGCTGTGAGCATAATAAATGGGGACACATGAGTGCATCATGCAGTAATAAACGGCCTAAACCTGACATTAATAAAACTAAGCCACGAAACTTGCTTCTGCCTCAATCCTCAAGGACTAATTCGTTTCAATTTAAATCCGTAGCTTGTCATTTCTGTAAAAAAGTCGGTCATAGTGAACCGAACTGTTTTGCTTAAGGACGATCGAACTCGGGTAACGTAATTTTTTGTCGAGAAGTCGTAACTGACATTAATAATCGTGACCTAATTACGGCGGTACTAGGTGGCATCCCGACAGATGTATTAGTGGATACCGGTTCATACATCTCGTTAATTAGCTCTGATTTAGCTAAGCATTTTTCATGCAAACTACATGCGTGCATTCCACTGTTGCGTGGTTTTGGTGGCGCGGAAATACCAAATAATATAAGTACCGAGTACGTTTTTGAATACTCCGGTAGTTATAGGCACCGATGTACTCGTATTAAGCAGAGACGGAGTGTCTTACATTCGCATTGCGAATTCACAAAGAATCATTCGGTCCATTAAATTACCGATTAATATCATATCCGATTGTACGGTAGATTTGGATCTTCATTCTATTAACACGTCACCGTCATATAATGAGTTTTATGCAGGTTGTCATAGTAACCATATTAAATCCACTTATGTTTTATTAAAATAACAACAGATATCACCGATGCGTAAGAGTGTGTCAACGACCAAGACTTTATGATTTTCTAATGTCATGGTTATGGAAAATGTAACTGTGTGCTTCATTAATAATACTATCCGACTATGTGGCTGTGTCAATGACTAAAAACTGTGTGATCATGTGGGTATGTATGTGGGTATGTAATTAATCATATATTACATACATTTCTTTTATATAAAGAGAGAATTTTAAATCTACCGATTTGTGCGAAGGTTTCAGAACCCCATAGTGTACATAGGGATCGTCGTAGGATAGACTTGAGATATGATACAATATGAACACTCATACCTAACCGACATTAATTAATTAGAAATTTTGTACATATGTATATATTTGCTTATTGAAGTGGTAATTGGATTTAAAACTATTTTGTTACTATAGATAAAAGTCGATATTGTCTGAAAAATGAAATGTAAAATTAACCTGTTGTTACGATAGTGAACCGCCAAGTGAAGCAAAAATAAAAAAGCGGCATGGCCGTATTACACTTTTCTCAAATTATTTCGGGCCATTTTCGACCTATAAGTACATTTCGCATTAAACTTGACGCCTATATTTCTGGTAAGCAAGAAAAAAGTAGCTCAAGCATTACAACTAGACAAAGTTCTTAGTTTTGTTAAATTTTTTCATTCACTGACTGACCCATCATCAAAACTGTAAGGCGCTTCTAATTTATAAAGAAGCTTCAAAATTTTTAATACAATTGTGTTTAGTGAATAACTCAGGGAAAAACTAAAATATTTTGAATTTTCTGTCCACTTTTCAAGGTAATCTATAAATATACACGTGTAGCTCGTATCATAAGTCAGAGACTGGGCTCTCAGAAAATTCGTTGATAGCACAAGTGTTAGAGAAGTAGATCATACTGGAAAAAAAGAGAAAAAGGAGGTTTTCCACAAAAATAAATGAGATGCCATCGATAACAAAAGTTAAAAAAAAAACAAGTCCCGCAACACTGTTCTTTCATTGTAAAATTTTGGATGATGTACGTAATACCAAGTCGGTTGATCTTTTCGGTCCCCTCTTAAGGGGCCTTCTGTCTTAAGTTATAACGTTATTAACTATCTAACCATATCTCATAGTGACCACATTAAAATTAAAAATATTTTATGTTTAAATAAATAGATTGACTTGGCATTCGCATGAAAACGCAATGCCATGAAAAACCAAATTTTTTATCAGCAAACCAAGTCTCGCAACTCAGCCAACTCGCAATTCCCGAGCGCATTAAGCAATCTTGATTACTAAAATATGTAGTGCTTGTGAGTTACATCGTGTGTATTGATATGAATTATATTTGTCATAAAAAAATTGTAGGTAATTATTAATTATTATCAAATTACAACTAACTTAAATGCGATTTAACAAAAAATTATTCATAACTAATAAGAATTACTTCAGAGGTTCTATCTCGACTGACACATCTGTCGTCCATAAATCTATGTATCTCTTTTCATGATTTCTTTCGGGTTATAACCTATATCGGTATGATTTCAGTCATATTCTCATTTATATTTAACTCTGTTATGTCCCGTTTCCTTTCTAGTGATAAACTAGGGATTCGAAAGTCTCTAGTTCATCTTAGGGATACGCTTCCAGTTGTGTGAAAATTATTGACGGACCTTAACATGCAACAAGCTCATAAGCTCCATGTCCATATCCATAATATACATTTTTTATCGTCAATGTATTGTTATTTTTTTTTTAATAGAAGTTTTTCAAAAGCATACGATAATAATATGATATAATATGTGAAGTAGATTAACAACATTATTATACCTTTTCGTAACACACACAACAATTTACTAGTTTCATTTTATTTAAACATTAAATTTCCATATTTAAATTTAGAATTTTTTTCAAATGTCTCTACATGATATAAATTAAAACAAAATTAAACCAAAGATATGTTAAATAAAATGCTCTTCAATGGAGTATATAATACACTAGGTAAAACACAATGTTATTTCCATCAAGATTCATTTAATATAGGAAGTCTTCGACGTAGCGAAAATGTTTTTGTAATTAATTATAAAACGATAACTAATACATAATTTGATATTTTTTTAGAATATTTTCTAAAAACATTATCAAATTATGTAGAAAATATTCTTTCTAAATATCGAAAAAATCCACAGACTTAAAAAACATTAATAGGCAATAAATATATTGTAACTTAACATTCAGGGATATGTTACATAGGCATTTTTAATTTGTAAATTCTAAGATATGAGGGCACATTCTTAAAAATTATCGTTATGTTTAGGGATATGGTATTCTTTAAGGTATTCGTCAAACAACAAAAGTATATAATGAAACGTTTGTCTGGTAAAATTAAATACTATTATTATCCAATAGCCAGTTATAATTTGTAACAAAAAATAAGAGGAGCTGTATTGACTAAGAGGCGAGTTGGTGGAGGGCGAGGTGTGGAGTGGTGTGATGTATCGAGGAGGGTAGAGGTGTGGTGAGGAGAGGTGAGGAGAGGTGTGGTGAGGAGAGGAGAGGAGAGGGGAGGAGAGATTATATAAAGAGCCTTTTTAGATGTAATTGGGCATTACTTTGTGAAATTGGAAATAAACAAGTGATTTACCAAGAAGTCGTACTGTTTTAATTATTTTCTTTGAAAAGTCAGTCGTGTTTTGTAATTTAAGTAATAATCAGAAGTGGGATTACCTACAACAAAAAGTATAAAAGTGAAGAGATCCGGATAGCATCAAGGACATTACGTACGATCAAAAACGAGTAGAAATGTTCAGTGTTCTACTCCGGATGAGTTATATGAAGGATTTTTGTCAGCTTTTGATTCATATCTACCCTCTAAATCAAATAATATACCAAGAGCAACACATGCAGAAGACAGTATATTCAAAAAATCACCGATCTGTTATCGCTGTAAAGAAACAGGGCACGTGGCTACAACATGTAAATTAACCGATAAACGAAGTGTTTCAGGTGTGGTAAACTTGGCGAACATGGCGAACTTGGCGAACATGTGTAATTCAACAGAAGTAGAACCAAATCCTGTTAGGAAAGTTCAATTGATATCACAGTTGAATGATGTGTATAAGAAAAAGTGTGAGGGTAAGTGAACTTTTTTTCAAGGCTTATTTAGATACTGGTAGCGAGCTTAATAAACTACTCAAGGGAGCATCTGATGCCCTTAAACTCAAACTAATGCCTACAAATACAGTGTTAAAAGGATTTAACGGTGATGCAGTTCGAGCATTAGGAGAGGTACAGTTTGAATTATCAATCGACGAGGTTCACGTCAAAACGTCTGCTGTAGTAACAAACGTCGATTTGGGTGATATCTCTCTTATTATAGGCCAGACCGTTGTAAATCAAAATGACATAACGCTAAAAGTGTTTCAGTGTGGCGCTCACTTATCAAGGGCAACAACTACCCCCAATAACTTGTATAATATCGACCTGTGTGATGATACTAGCTATTACAGAGTAAAATTAGTCGAAGACACTTCTGTACCGATTGGAGATAACTTGGTTCAATTTACAATACGTGACGCCGATTGTGGAGATTACTGTACGAGGCCCAGGCAGTTCAGGATGAGGTAACGTAGTATATGCCGTAACCAGCTCCGTGCTACGAAATGGGAACGGCTTCATTAAAGTCTGCAATATTGGTTCCCGTACCATTTATTGAAAAAAAAGGAACGAGGTGAAAAATGCATATCGGACCCAGAGGTGAGATCATACTGCTTTACTTTGAGGAGAGGAGAGTGTTCTGATAATTATTATGAATTTGAAAATATTGATGTCAGTGATATTGAGAATAATGATCAAGTATCGTTGGTTAATCTTTTAAAGTCGTATGGGGATTGTTTTTCTAAAAAAAAAGGGGGCGACTATAGATTGTGTCGATTCAGGGAATTAAATAGGATTACTATTAAAGATAGATTCCCTATGCCTCATATAGATGACCAATTAAATAAGTTGTCGGGTAATCAATATTTTACATATTTAGTCTTATTTTCCGGCTACCATAACTTATCAATTAGAGCAGATTCTATGCATAAAACGTCATTAATTACTCTTGATAGTTTTTATGAATATTTGAGGGTACCATTCGGGTTAGCTAATGCCCCGTCAGTTTTCATGAGGGTAATCCCAAAAAAATAATAATTTGTGAACTTGTGGGTAGTGATGGCGGTTTCGCTGCGAAACTACACGACATGGTTGCAACTAACAAACGTCAGGATGCACAGGTGATACTTTTATTTTTCAAAAAGCCAGCTCTTGGAAAGTCATGTGAGTTAAGTGAGCATATAATCTGCCACGTAATTTGAAAGCTGGAACCCGAGGTACAGGTTCTAAAGCCACCGGTTCTTAAGATACTTAATTATTTAACGGATACTATAGTTGAACCCTCACAATTAACAATTAATTTAAATTTTGATAAAGATTCAGGGCCTAAATGTTTTTCATGTGGACTCACATCGTCCCAATGTATATCATCCTAATGTAGGGAAAACGTCCGATGTAATAATTATAATAAAATTGTTCATAAAACGGAATATTGCAGATTTAAAAAGTCCGATCACTGTGGTAAAGTAGGTTATGAAGAGAAAGATTGTTATTTTTAAAATCTATCGGCTCCAAATAGTTCTTATGTCAAACCTAACAATAAATTCGATGAAAAGAAATCTAAATTGTTAGCCCGATTGATGTGGATCGCCAAAATTTCGTAAAATTATTATTGCTAACGGTTTTAAATTGACTGCATATATTGACTTTAATAATACTATAACAGTATCAGCGGCTCTAAAAATCAATTTAAAATATAATATATGTCAAACAAGCATAAAAGGTTATGGGCGTCAAATTATAACACCAGAAGGTGAAGCTCTATAGTAGCTTTTGAATTTTGAATTTGAACATAGATGGCGTCGGGGCTAGCACATCGGTTTTGATAGTCTTGTGATAACAAAATGAATAAATGACCTTTAAGACACCGATATGATAATAGGGCGGGCCTTTAGTGAATTACCGGGAATATGTGTTACGAAAGCGACGGATACTTTAACATTTCCTACAATAATAGCACTGTTAATATGGAACTACCATTTTCAAATCATAATGACGTCCATCTATCAAAAATAGAATTAAGGGTACCTCATGACCTGAAAATTGTTAATGGATTAATCAAAATTTTAGTTTATACGGACCAATTTGTCGACAATATGTCGATGGTGTTCTGTGAAACTTGAACGGTCTGAACATAGGTGCCTTGGTAAAGAAATTGATATTCCAGAACAAATAACTGAAATAAATGGTAACCGGGGGTATATCGACGTAAACGACTTAATATATTAACCGATAACATTATTTGCTACACTTTGCATTGCTCGAGGTTCTGAATATAAATCGGGTAATATTAAAATCGATACAGATGTGTCAAGATCGGACCTAGACAATCTTCAAAAATAAATAAATTTGATCATTGTTTTGATGATCATGCAGGGGTAGGAGATTTGATATAGAAATAAAAATTGAACTAACCACTTAAGTTCCTTTTATCATCACCCGTATCGTATGTCAATAAAAGAGTGATGAATTTTATGCTGAATAAGTATAGATTTGAATTCACTTCCTTATTACAACTAGACAAAGTTCTTAGTTTTGTTAATTTTTTTCACTGACCGTTGTCAGTATAACATAAGGTCATTATCCAATGTTCTCTTTGTTTCCGTAGCATTCTTTTAGCAGATCGTTGCATATTGCTTGAATTCATTACTTCATATTATACAATACACGAGATCTCTACAGTTTCGCAGTATTTTTTAAATATTTATTCTGCCTGGAGACTCGGAATTCGCTTTAAATTTATCATCGGAACATAAAACAACAAAAGAATATTACATTTTATTTTTTTATTTTATTTTTTTATAAGGGGTCTGACAATGTCTTGTTAATGATACATATTTATTGCAACTTATTATATATTTCTGTTCATTCCTATGTTTATGTGTGGGTATATATCAAATGAAATAAATCAAATTATAATGGTAAGACCAATGTAAGGACTGACAGTTAAAAGTACTATATGAGAATGTATGTATATATGGTTTGTAACCCAATATTTATGTAGAATACCTATTTCAAAAATTTATTTATCAAACGAATTGATTGTTTTTTAAGATTTCATTATATTTTTATGTTACAATGAAATATATTTTTTTATCAAAAAAGGGGAAATATACTCTTCCTAGCAATTTTGTAACAATCTCTTCATGGATTGTACTTAACTCTTAAGAATTCCTGGTCTTTTTTTAAATTCTAGTGTACAAGACCTTTTAAACCTTTTATTACATAGCTTCTATCGCTGGCCTTGAGCGCGGAGACCGAATCAGAAATTCCGTAGCGAAAATTTCTAACTCCTAACATCGAACGTCGTTTCAGTTTGGCAAACTTCGGCACGGTGTATGTGTTCGTGCGACTACACTATGAGGGCTAACTAGCTGCTAACTGCTCACGACTGATTCTATCTCTTTCACACACACGCTAGTGCTTTTTGTCTTCGTCCACGAGTAAGTTCAAGCCCGCAACTAGTTAGACCTTATCGTGTATGTATATGTACATAATATATGGTGTTAAAATTATTAAAAAAATTAATTAAGTGATCCGTGTTATTAGACTTGCTGAAGAGAAGCTTGTGATATAAATACAGTAGTGGCACAACTAAAGAATACACATCCGAGCAATGGCACTCGTCACTGACAAGTATCATTATATTATTTTATTACGATTTTATTGAAATAGATAGCACAAGTTACGGCATCTCCAAAGAAAAAAAGAAAAAAAAAAAAAAAATACTGATATATAAAATAAAAATATAATTATAATTGCATAGTTGATAAAATAAAAATGCTATGCAATAGCTTTACCGCGGCAGTCTCCGAGTGCCCACACGTCTATTTTTAGTCAGTTTACGTCGGAAGGACATTTTAAATTATTCTACATTATCATTTTTTTTATAAATGTATATTATTTATTTGTTTGCTACGAAAGTGTGAGAAGAGAAACAATACTTGATTTTATAAATACCAGTTTTTCTATACAGTCAAATATTCTTACTGAGAATTAGTTAGTTGTGACTGGACTGTTAGAGATGACTTGTTGAGATGAGATATTTTGAAATCATGGCCATAAGCCAGGGTTCTGTAGGAAACTTTACATGGAATTATTATATATATTTTTTTTATATATTATATGTATATATTACTCCTTCCTACTTACTTCCATTGTATTTAACTTTATTTTACTTGTTTGTTCCTCTTGTTCATTAGGATTTCTCAGCACTTTCAAATGCTAATGTCATTAAATTATAGTTGTTTCTTTAAAACTATTTGTACGCTATTAAAATTCCTAAAACCTTAAATTAAAAGAAGAAAACTGTTTAACTTTAAACACATCATTTTCTTTTATGAAGATTTTCAATATCTACAATTATAATTCCGTGTAGAAGACTATAAGTTAAATCATTTTCGTGTTCCGATTATTGAAAGAAAATGTAAAAAAAAAAGTTTTTTAATCTTCTTAGGAATACATTTTGTAACTACATATTATGTATACCTTAAAAGCCTCCTTTATTTATATGAACATAGCCACAGTGGGCCGTCCTAATAATTAACCAGAATACTTAAATTTGATCTTCTAGTATGCAACGCTATCAAGAACGTGACTCCCATACTATGATACATTAATCTGTAGTGAGATCAATATATTTTTTTTTTATTTTACATAAAAATCTCGTATCAAATCGTAGCACAGTACTCTGGAGCTTTATGAATACCTGGTACATTATATTATGAAATAAACCTGACTTGAACTATGTTTGGTTGTTTGTTTTAAAAAGAACGAGAAAATTAATCCAAAACAATAATGATTAATAAATGTATAAGAGGCAGAAAAACAGAATTAAAAAAATGTATTTTATTGTTATTCTAAATAAATAAATCAGAGAAAAAAATAATAATAATTATTTATTAATTAATGTTCAACAAATCGATAGATTTTTTCGGTTAGTTTCAGGCGAATCAGCAAAAAGGAGTTATTCCCAAATCTAGTAGTTAAGAAAGTGGAGACTCGAAATAGACTTCACAAACTAAAGGCATTTGTCTAAAAAAATATCGTTATTTCCCAGCTTTGCAAGTTAAAAAGATTTTTTTTATTTCTCGTAGCTCCAACGCTACTCATATCACCTTACCAGGAGAACATAGATCTTTGCGGGTGATTTTACACTATAGATGAAAAAAAAAACCGATATGGGACAGATGAGTTTTATTAATTTATATCTTTTTTTTTTTTTGGGGTCGGGTTGGAAAATATAAGGGATGAAATACATGTGTATTTCATCACTTTATACATGATTGTAGATTAGGGTAGGTTAATTCGACGATCCCCCGGGGGCTGTCAACTTGTCGTGGTGGGGGCTTGAGTGCTCCAGTGATCCCCAGGGCTTTACCGGCAGGTATACCATACCGGAGGGTCTGGGGTGAGGGGATAGACTAAGAGCGACAAAAGCGGTGTTCTAAAACATAGAGTTTCACTGTTATATTTCTAAAAATGACACATTTTCCATACGAAATTCATCACCTGTTTTTACCCCAATTTTCGCTATAAAAAGTAGCCTATGTTCTTTCATTCCTAATAAAGTGTCTAAATACAAAGTTTCACTGTTATATCTTCAAAATGACGATTTTCCATACGAACAGTCATCCCCTCTTTTTACCCATTCCCCATTTTTTTGCGATAAATACCAAATTTCATCAAAATCGGTTCACTGGTTTAGGCGTGAAAGCGTAACAGACAGAAAGACAGAGTTACTATCGCATATTTATAATATAAAAAATAATAATAATAATAATATAATAAAGCAATAATAATAATGATAAAATATTAGTATATAGTAAAATAGTATATAGTATAATAGATATAGTATATAGTATATAGTATATAGTATGGATTTTAAGTTTTATTTTTTACTTTTTAATCATACATGAAGTATGAATATTTAATGAGTAAATAAGAGATGGTTTTTTATCTCTGCCTTTACTTTATAAAACTACCTGTCTATCTTACTTTTATTTACTTTTTACTGGATAATGCACGTTCCTTTAAAAAATAAGTTTAAATTTAATAACAAATTGTGAACCGTAGTTTCAAGCACGTTTATTGCGTATTATGAAGTACCAGGTGTTCATAAAGCTACAGAATACTATTACACAATTTGCTACGGGGATGCTACGAAAACCCAGAGAATGGTTCTACGATATAAACATACAAATATGCATTTCAAAGGGTTAATAGTGCAGACGTTGTGACAAACATGCATGCACGAACTAAGGCGAAACTATATTTTAGTGTCGGCTATCATGAAGAAAGGAATTCCCGTTTTCAAAATTAAATCAAACTAAGATATCTAAAATCAGAGAGCATAAAGGGCAATTGTATCAGGCTTACTGAAAACTAATGTCAAAAACAATTTTTTTCTTCTGAGATTTTCTTAGACATACATTTTGTAACAATGTATTTTGTCAATCTTAAAAGTCTGCCTTACATACATATCTTGAAAACTAAGAGCAGTGGGTAGTCGTATCAGTATTGTATACAAATCAGAATACTTAAGTCTGTTCTCCTAGTATGCAACGCTATCAAAAACGTGAGCCCCTACTATGTATTTATACGTAACTGTAGTAAGGTCAATAAAGTTTTACTTTTCACAGCAATCTTGAAAATATTGTACTACTCCTTCAGACTTATGAAGTCATGGTTCCCGTACTATGAAACAAACGAGACCAATCTTCGAAGTTCTGGTTGGTTCCTTTGCAACCATGATCAATTGATAGACGAGATGAAATGAAATCATTCATATACATGTTTTCTAATCAGAAAATACATACGAGTATATGTCGAAGTACGGTCCAGGCCGTGGTTTTTAAAAAGAGTGACGCCAGCATAACTGACGTCATCAATGACTTTATTCTTAATTGTAGACCAACATTGTTGTGACTACACTTACACAGTGGCTACGCAGGTGGTTATGCGGCTAACACCTGATTATTTCAACTACCCACAATTATTAGTTTTTTGAATAATAAGAACTACGCCGTTATATATGTTTTTTTTTTCAGTAAATTTTAGTCAAAATTGATTAAGTGTATATTTCGAAGTAGAGAGACGAAAGTGGCTGTACGAACTTAGTGCCTTATCATTTATAGAAAAAGAAATGCCCGCTTCGAAAGTAATTTTTTTTTACTGGTCTCGTACCGCAACTCATAACATCGTACCAGGGAAACATAAATCTATGAAGGTGATGTTTCACTATGAATTGAGAGTGAAATTTGTGCTATATGAACATATTGGGACGGACGTGTGTTTTAAATATTTCATATATTGAATATATATTGATATTTATTGATATTTATTTGTTTGTGTGTGTTCGTGTATCATGGCCTAATTTACATTAATAAGAGCTTATTTATTTATTAATTTTTCCCGTTATTCTTATGAATATAATTTTGTTCTTGTGATATATAAGTTTCTTTTGCGTGTTTCTGAAATCTTGCATTATGGAAGTGAATTTTGCTTTCATAAAATAATTTGCATTATTTTCAAGTTCGTAGAGCAGTGGACTATCGTCGTTCAGTATTGCATACAAAACATGATTCCTGAATTAATGTTCATCTGTAATACAAGGTTATAAGGTCAGGGTATATAAAACTATCAAGGTGATCTTTCTCCGCTTTAATCTCATGCTTATGTTTGCCCGTTGTAAATTTTTTTTTGGGTAATTTTAAGTGTTGCATTGCATTGCATTGCAAAGATTTCAAGTTTTGTAGAAAAAAAGGATAAGAGATCATAAATTCTTAAAATTAATTTAGAGTCATCTCAGAGTCTCAGAATTCCAAAGCACCGAGAGAATTTTTTCAGCTTTGTCTAAAAAAGCCTGATTATAAATATAAATTATAAATACGTACACATTTACATACATATATACTTATATATTAATATTATACATAATATCTCTACAAAATATTTGAAGCGTAGTAGTACTCTTTTCCTTTAGTGACTTTACTAGTGCCCTTATTACTAAAATAAACGTGAGTACCTAATAATATCTTGCATTCACATTCATAGACGATTCACGACGAGCAATTTTTTTATATTCTCAAGGTATTTTTTTATTTTGTAAACCTTGATCAGAAAGGAATTTTATCCAAAATTAACCAATCGGACCATACTTTCTACAAAAAGAATTAATCCAGAAAAATTTCAATGTAATTTTCAAACTGTCTGTTTAATGCAGAGATGATTCTCAATAAA
The DNA here is from genome assembly GCF_018135715.1 of Danaus plexippus. Classification (NCBI taxonomy): domain Eukaryota; kingdom Metazoa; phylum Arthropoda; class Insecta; order Lepidoptera; family Nymphalidae; genus Danaus; species Danaus plexippus. Next base: position 110,273 of record NW_026869862.1, read on the forward strand.
AATAATTAATCAATCTAGAAAAGAAAAGTCGATGGATCTCCTTCACAAAGCTGATTTTGATTTATTGATTGATTTCATAACACCGCCGCAACTCACTAACTAACTCACTAACATCTTATCAGGAGAACATAAAACCAAGCCGATGATGTTTCACGGGAAGATAAAAGTGAAACTTTTCATTCATATGTATTTATTACACATTAAACTTATGTTTGTGGGTCGGTCATTATTATGTTTCTGTGAGCTTGTGCTGACTGGCTTTATCGATTTTCATCCTATTGCTTTTAAAATGTAGTGATTCACAGCGATACGCTAGTCACAATCAGCTGACTCTCACTGCTATGGAATGTCTGCCTCCATCTGCCCCTAGAAGATTGAGGTCATAATTAAAAAAAAAAAAAACAAATATTTACAATTATCTCTACTTGTACTATGTATCAGTCTAACATCGTATTTGTCATAAAACTTAATAAATACTCCATTGCATAGTAATTTCATAAAAAAAATAAATTCAAACAAGAAAATTCAAATTTTCGAGAAAAAGAAACAAAAAATTCAAAGAAAGTTTTCTGAACCATTGCCTCTCTATTTATGTTCTCCTGGTTGACAGTGTTATGAACAACGTGACTGTTACGTTCTGTTACCTAACTCGAAAAATCTTACCAGGAGAACATACAACTGTGTAGTTAGTTCTATAGTGTGCTTTTGCTACGAAATACTCGTGTCTTATGATTTCCTGGTTTCCCATCCGCTGAGATAAACGTGACTGACTGTGGCTTGTTTGTTTGTTTGTTTGTTGTTTGTTTATTTGCTTGCTTGTTTCGTTTGCACAACAAACTACGTGAAGTTTGTTACCTACGCGCTACATATTATAAAATAAATGAACATCGCCGGGGCAACATCGTTGTATGGATAAGATATCATGTAACAAGTAACGCCGCTGACTCCGCGGAACGAACACCAAGCCGTGTGAACCAGAAGATTCCTGATACCAAACAAGCTATGGAATGGGATTGCTATCCTAACATCGGGGCAATCATGTAGTCTTAGGTATAGGTTATAAGTTTTAATATGTAATTTTTATTATAATATACATATAAGTAAGTTTCGTAGTTTTCCTGGAACCTCCGGTTGCCACCTTATATAATTAGTTACTTCTTTATTTGGTGACTGGGGAGTTGGTTTAAAACGTTAAAAAAACCGTTTTGAAATTTTGTGAGTAACTTTATTTTATCAATTTAAACTACTTACTTTTTTTAAAATAATACTGTGGAATATTTGATTATTTCATAATAGAAGGCAAATTTCGTCTCAACTTCCATATTAAATAAATAATAAATAAAAGAGAAAGTATTATCTCCTTGAAAATCATCTGCTCACAGGCATTGCATTTAAATGAGGGCTTGCGAAAAAAAAATTGTCTCAAGTATCATGAAGAAAAGGAATTCCCGTATTCCCGTATAATTAACTCAAAAAAAGGGTGAATAAGACCGAATGACAAACTCCAAAATTCTGTTTACCACGAGACTTCACATTGGCTCCTTTCTATAAATAAAATGATCGTTTTAAATCTTTAAAGACTTACTAAATAATTCTTTAAAATTTTAAGGATATTTTCACTATAATATTGTTTAACAAAGTTTTCTAAGTAGATCTTAATCCAACAAATGACAACTAAAAGGATGTGCAGTCTTGTTAATTTGCAGCTATTATAAGTTTCGAATTACTTGTGGTATAAGAAATCGGTGGCGGGAATAATGGTTGTTTTATTTCAACATAATTATATGTATTTATACGTTGAAGCAATCGCATGAAAAGCTTCTTAAAAGCGATATCACATGGCATAAAGGGCAATTGTACCAAGCGTGGTGGTTTCAGTGTGGTCATAATTTTATATTTCTTCACAACTGGAAAAATACATATGTGAATATACTTATATATATGTTCTCTTTGTTTTCGTAGTATTCTCGTACCACTCTCGTAGCATTGTGCCTTAAGATTATGAATACCTAGAACTTCATTTTATGAAATAAAGTTTGTTTCTTCGTAGTTTTTTTTCTTATGAAACGAATAAAACAAAGAAAAAATATATATTTTTAAAATTTTAAAAACTATAAATATACTTTTATATATAACAAAACATGTATATGAATGATAAATAATAAAAATAAATCAAAAGGGTTATGCGTAGAAAAAGTGAATTGTTTGAAATATACATACACAGATTACTTTCAACTAAAGCAGAAAGAAGCTTGTTTCAATAGTTATTCTGTCTGGTGACTCTGAGTTCCCACTGAATTTACTATCGGAACATAAACAGAACAAGGATATTCTATTATTTCTTTTATTTCGGTTTAAGGAGTTTGACAATGCGTAATTTGAATGATATAAAGTGTACATTGAAGTTGTACGAGTACATATTCTTATGAATTCTTAGATTTCGAAGCGTCCTCGTATCAATTGATACCATAGTACTTTACCTTTATAAAACTACATGGTGCTCCTTACTAAAGGTAGTCTGTTAAAGTAATCGTAAAACAAGTCACGTTTCTACATCGCGGTATCAGTTAACACAGAATGTCTGGAGGTGTTTTAGTTCATATTGCACATAAATGTAATAAATAAATAATATAAATATTATAATACTAAATATAAATATTATAATATATTGTAATACTAATATTGTACTAAATTCCTAAATATTAAACAGTCTCAAAATACTAGCTATAGGTTGTATTCGCAAATTTTTGTAGATCTCCGAAATGGATCTGATAAACACGTCTTATTATGAACTAAACGTGAATATTGGCTTCGAGATTGCCATGACAGCGTCGTGACGCCACGAGAGCGACTTAATGCTTTCCTAGTATAGACTCTATAGTTACTTTATTGAGTAATTGGCCCCATGTTGTAAAGAAAAAAAAATAAATTCAAATAATTTAATCTAGTAAAATTTTGATATGGTTTTGAAAGCGTTTTTGGTTTTTGGTTTCTGAAAGTCATTTCAAACAAGTTAATGATGTCAGTAGCAGAAAATTTTGTAATAAAATAATTTCAAAATAAAATCAACTATTTAATCATTTATATTTTGCATTGTATTTCGAGTCTTCAATCCAAATTCTTTCACTCAATTAATATTCACGGCTTAAAAACTACTCCTTCCAAATATAACTCATAACTTGTCCGACGTTGATAAATTTGTTAATTTGTAATTTTTTTAATCATACATAAAGTATGAAAATATTTAACACCTAAATAAGATTCGGTTTTTTATCTTTATAAAACCACCTGTCTTTCTTTATCCATATTTACTTTTTGCTGGATGATGCACGTTCCTTTTAAAACAAGTTAAAATTTAAAAACAAAATGTGAAACGTAGTTTCAAGTCACGTTTATTTCGTAATATGAAGTACCAGGTGTTCATAAAGCCACAGAATACTACGATACAATTTGCTACGAGGATACTACCAAAATAAGAGAAGTGGAATAAATGTACAAATATGCATTTCAAAGGGATATGTGATTAGATTTAACATTTTTCTAAACTATAATCTCTTAATTTATGTTCTTCTTTCTAGACTAGAGACTATTACGTAACTCAAAACATCTTATCAGGAGAACATAAAACTGTGTAGTTCTTATAAATGCGCTTTGCTACGAAATATGTGATGAAGACTTCTATTTCCCTGTTTCCCATCCAATGAGATAATCGCGGCTGGCGTTATTCCTTCTTGTGGCAAACATGCATGCACGAACTAACGCGAAAATATATTTTAGTGTCGGCTATCATGAAGACAGGAATTCCCGTATTCAAAATTAAATCAAACCAAGATATCTAAAATCAGATTGCATAAAGGGCAATTGTGTCAAGCTTGGTGTCAGTTTGATCATCATTTTATGATTTTTTCCACTACTAAAGCTCTAAAAATACTTATATGTATGTTATACTTATCTTGTTTTCAAAGCTCTGTTTGTTTTGGTAGCATCCTCATAGCAGATCGTAGCATATTGCTTTAGCATATGCTGCTATTCATGAGAATACCTGGAACTTCATTTTATGAAATCCGTGTGACCTCTACAAGTTCTTCGTGATGTTTTTTTATACTTTAAGTAAGAACTTGTAGAGGTCACATATATTTCATAATATGAAGTACCAGGTATTCTCATGAATAAAGAAAGAAAAGAAAAAGAAGTTTTTACTCCAAAAATAAATCAACAAAAACCACTTTTACATAAAAAAAATATGTATGATAAAAAGAAAAAGAAATAAAAAAATTAAAATTAAAAGTGAATTTATCAAAATATACACATAACTTTCAACTAAACAGAAAGAAGACTGTTAGGATTGTAATTAGGTTTAGAGCTTCTGTTCATTTTGAATTTAATATAGGAACATACAAAACAAGAGAATATTTTATTGTTTCTATTTTATTTGTTTATATGGGGTTTGAAAATGTGTAATTGTTAACGACGCGTATTTATTGCAACTTATTACGTATGCATGTGCATACCTATGTCTAATACACTGTTCTCAGTAAACTCGTCATAGAATGCACTTGACTACTATGAATTCCTGTCTCCTGTATGTGAAATACACGAGACTAATTTAGCCTAAAACATCGAGACAGACAAGTGAAGTTTCCTTACTGACTTACTGAAAGCTAATGTAAAAAATATTTTTTTTTCAATCTTAAAAGTCTGCCTTACATACATATCTTGAAAACTAAGAGCAGTGGGTGGTCGTATCAGTATTGTATACAAATCAGAATACTTAAGTTTGTTCTCCTAGTATGCAACGCTATCAAAAACGTGAGCCCCTACTATGTATTTATACGTAACTGTAGTAAGGTCAATAAAGTTTTACTTTTCACAGCAATCTTGAAAAATATTGTACTACTCCTTCAGACTTATGAAGTCATGGTTCCCGTACTATGAAACAAACGTGACCAATCTTCGAAGTTCTGGTTGGTTCCTTTGCAACCATGATCAATTGATAGACGAGATGAAAATGAAATCATTCATATACATGTTTTCTAATCAGAAAATAAATAATAAAATATTTAATTAATTAATATAATATAAATTGATTTAGATTATAATTAATCAATGTTTTTCAAATACACGTATGTCGGAGTAGGGTCCAGGCCGTGGTTTTTAAAAAGTGTGACGCCAGCATAACTGACGTCATCAATGACTTTATTCTTGATTGTAGACCAACATTATTGTGACTACACTTACACAAGTGGCTACGCAGGTGGTTATGCGGCTGACACCTGATAATTTCAACTACCCTCAATTATTAGTTTTTCAAATAATAAGAATTATACCGACATATGTTTTTTTTCAGTTAATTTTAGTCAAAATTGATTCGAAGTGGAGGGACGAAACTAAGTGCCATTATCATTTATAGAAAAAGAAATGCCAGCTTCGAAAATTAAATTTTTTGTACTGGTCTCGTAGCTCCAACGGAACTCATAACATCCTACCAGGGAAACATAAATCTATGAAGGTGATGTATCACTATGAATTGAGAGTGAAATTTATGCTATATGAACATATTGGGACAGACGTGTGTTTTAAATATTTCATATATTGAATATATATTGATATTTATTGATATTTATTTGTTTGTCTGTGTTCGTGTGTCATAGCCCAATTTACATTTATTAGAACTTATTTATTTATTAATTTTTCCTGTTATTCTTATGAATATATTTTTGTTCCTATCATATATAAGTTTCTTTTGCGTGTTCCTGAAATCTCGTTTTATGGAAGTGAATTGAATTCATAAAATAATTTGCATTATTTTCAAGTTCGTAGAGCAGTGGACGATCATCGTTCAGTATTGCATACAAACATGATTCCTCAATTAATGTTCATCTGTAATACAAGGTCATAAAGTCAGGGTATATAAAATTTTAATTATTATTATAAAACTATTAACTATTATTATTTATTATCACTAAGGTGATCTTTCTCCCCATTAATCTCAAGCTCTAGTTGGTTTGTATAATTTAAGTTCCATATATTTTTTTATTAAAATTATTAATAAATGCTAGATTTATTAATAATTTTATTCAATGCTTTCAATTTGCGTGTAACTTAATTATAACTGTAATTAACTGTATGATGATAACTTTAATAAACTCAGTTTAACGTATGAGAAGAAATGTGGGAAAAATTCCTCTAGCTAAGCTGTATTGGTTGCATAACACCAACTCATAACATCCTACTAAGAGAACATACAACCGCGTAGGTGATGTTTCATAAGGGGGTGGAAGTGAAACTATCTATCTATATTTAATATAGTCTACTTGTTTGTGTGATGGTTGTCTTTTATGTATGTGTAAGTTTGGTATGTCTGGCTTGCTAGCTGGCTCTTTGATAATTACGAATATTGACATCGCACTATTATTTATTCTTACTTTAAAGTTAAATTCATAACGAGGGCAAAGTGGACAGAAAATTCAAAATAGTTTAGTTTTTCCCTGAGTTATTTACTAAACACAAATTGTATTCAAAATTTTGAAGCTTCTATATAAACTAGAAGCGCCTTACAGTTTGGATGATGGGTCAGTCAGTGAATGAAAAAATTTAACAAAACTAAGAACTTTGTCTAGTTGTAATGCTTGAGCTACTTTTTTCTTGCTTACCAGAAATATAGGCGTCAAGTTTAATGCGAAATGTACTTATAGGTCGAAAATGGCCCGAAATAATTTGAGAAAAGTGTAATACGGCCATGCCGCTTTTTTATTTTTGCTTCACTTGGCGGTTCACTATCGTACCAACAGGTTAATTTTACATTTCATTTTTCAGACAATATCGACTTTTATCTATAGTAACAAAATAGTTTTAAATCCAATTACCACTTCAATAAGCAAATATATATGTACAAAATTTCTAATTAATTAATGTCGGTTAGGTATGCGTGTTCATATTGTATCATATCGGTTTCGGTTTAAAGACATTTATTTCTCATAATGAACAAAAAAGTTCACTTATAATAAGAAATCACAATAATTTTGCTTGAGGGTACATTTAAAAGTCTGCCTTATGAATTATATACAGTAAAATGAAATGTTGCGGGTAGTTATATTAGACAAACATGTTTAGGTAGGGGTTACATTAAATTATAAATTATTTTGCACATATTCCATTACACGTTTTTTGAATATAGGAAAACTCTTGCTATTAATGATTAAGTCTGATAATTTATTATAAATTTGAACTCCTTCAAATAAAATGTTTTTCTTTCCATAGTTGGTTTTGGTTTTTGGAAGTTCTAGTTTATTACGTTTTCTAGTGTGGTATGTATGTGTTTTTTTATGAAAGTGTAATTGTAAATGTGTTTATTTGTTATTATTTTTCTAATCAACATGCAGGTTTTTAAAGTGTATAATTGATTTATATTAAGAAATTTTGTTTTTTTTTATATAATTCAACGGATGGCGTCATATAATCATATTTATAAAGAACTTTAATAATTTTATTTTGTAAAGTTTGTAATGACTTTATGTTAGACTTCGCAGCAGTTCCCCATATTTCAATAAGATATTCGATATGAGGTTTTACTAAAGAATTATAAATAATAGGACGAATTGTATTAGGTATACATAACGAAATTCTACGTAGTGCTCCTATCAAAGGGGATATTTTATTTTTAAGATGATCAATATGATATTGCCAGGTTAACTTGCTATCCATTATAAGACCTAAATATTTTTCATGATCAGTTTTATTTATTGGCTCGTTAAAAATTGTTAGTTGGTCATGATTTGGTATATTTTTATTTTTAGGCGCGAAGATCATATATGATGTCTTTTTGGTATTAATAGTTAATAAATATCTCAAGTCTATCCTACGACGATCCCTATGTACACTACGGGGTTCTGAAACCTTCGCACAAATCGGTAGATTTAAAATTCTCTCTTTATATAAAAGAAATGTATGTAATGTATGATTAATTACATACCCACATGATCACACAGTTTGTAGTCATTGATACAGCCACATAGTCGGATAGTATTATTAATGAAGCACACAGTTACATTTTCCATAACCATGACATTAGAAAATCATAAAGTCTTGGTCGTTGACAGACTCTTACGCATCGGTGATATCTGTCGGTATTTTAATAAAACATAAGTGGATTTAATATGGTTACTATGACAACCGACATAAAACCTAATTTTATGACGGTGACGTGTTAATAGAATGAAGATCCAAATCTACCGTACAATCGGATATGATATTAATCGGTAATTTAATGGACCGAATGATTCGTTGTGAATTCGCAATGCGAATGTAAGACACTCCGTCTCTGCTTAATACATCGGTGCCTATAACTACCGGAGTATTCAAAAACGTACTCGGTACTTATATTATTTGGTATTCCCGCCCCACCAAAACCACGCAACAGTGGAATGCACGCATGTAGTAGATTTTTATGTAAAATAAAAAAAAAAGTATATTGATCTCACTACAGATTAATGTATCATAGTATGGGAGTCACGTTCTTGATAGCGTTGCATACTAGAAGATCAAATTTAAGTATTCTGGTTTAATTATTAGGACGGCCCACTGTGGCTAATGTTCAATATAAATAAAGGAGGCTTTTAAGGTATACATAATATGTAGTTACAAAATGTATTCCTAAGAAGTTTAAAAAACTTTTTTTTTTACATTTTCTTTCAATAATCGGAACAAGAAAAATGATTTAACTTATAGTCTTCTACACGGAATTATAATTGTAAGATATTGAAAATCTTCATAAAAGAAAATGATGTGTTTAAAGTTAAACATTTTTCTTCTTTTAATTTAAGGTTTTAGGAATTTTAATAGCGTACAAATAGTTTTAAAGAAACAAACTATAATTTAATGACATTAGCATTTGAAAGTGCTGAGAAATCCTAATGAACAAGAGGAAACAAACAAGTAAATAAAAGTTAAATACAATGGAAGTAAGTAAGGAAGGAGTAATATATACATATAATATATAAAAAAAATATATATAAATAATTCCATGTAAAGTTTCCTACAGAAACCTGGCTTATGGCCATGATTTCAAAATACTCATCTCAACAAGTCATCTCTAACAGTCCAGTCACAACTAACTAATTCTCAGTTAAGAATATTTGACTGTATAGAGAAACAGGTATTTATAAAAATCAAGTATTGTTTCTCACACTTTCGTAGCAAACAAATAAACAATATATGTCGCGCCGACAGCCTTCTCGAATCGAAAATATTCCTTTTCGTGTATTCGTTCATTATAATTGTTTTCAAATTACCCACTTCACCGATGTTAATAATTTTATTAATACATCAGGTGATTAGTTTTTTCCAAGTACCCACAATTGTAATACAGAATTTACCATATAAAAGTCCAAGCATAATCGTACTGAATTCATTCTACGTTGGTCGCTCTTAGGAGCCACAGTGGTAGAATCTCTGTTATACAATTCTTGACATTCATTGTAACAATTTGTTAGCAATAAACAAGTATCATTTTGAGTAAAGACTATCTATGCTTCGAAATGGAAGCCTGTCCATCGTCATCGGTACTTAACGCCCAGACTCGAAAGCCTTTTAAAGGACTAGGGTCTTGGCCAAGGTTCCACGAGGATCCCCTCGCTCTCACATATACATTTATGAAAAATTTGATAATGTAAAATAATTTAAAATGTCCTTCCGACGTAAACTGACTAAAAATAGACGTGTGGCACTCGGAGACTGCCGCGGTGAAGCTATTGCATAGCATTTTATCAACTTATGCAATTATAATTATATTTTTATTTTATATATGCAGTATTTTTTTTTCTTTGTTCTTTTTTTCTTTGGAGATGCCGTAACTTGTGCTATCTATTTCAATAAAATCGTAATAAAATAATATAATGATACGTGTCAGTGACGAGTGCTCATTGCTCGGATGTGTATTCTTTAGTGTGATGCCACTACTGTATTTATATCACAAGCTTCTCGTCAGCAAGTCTAATAACACGTGATGTCACGTAATTATTTTTTTATAATTTTAACACCATATATATATGTACATATACATACACGATAAGGTCTAACTAGTTGCGGGCTTGAACTTACTCGTGGACGAAGACAAAAAGCACCTAGCGTTGTGTGTGAAAGAGATAGAATCAGTCGTGAGCAGTTAGCAGCTAGTTAGCCCTCATAGTGTAGTCGCACGCACACATACACCGTGCCGAAGATTGCCAAACTGAAACGACGTTCGATGTTAGGAGTTAGAAATTTTCGCTACGGAATTTCTGAATTCGGTCTCCGCGCTCAAGGCCCGCGATAGAAGCTATGCAATAAAAGGTTTAAAAGGTCTTGTACACTAGAATTTAAAAAAAAGACCAGGAATTCTTAAGAGTTAAGTACAATCCATGAAGAGATTGTTACAAAATTGCTAGGAAGAGTATATTTCCCCTTTTTTGATAAAAAAATATATTTCAGTGTAACATAAAAATATAATGAAATCTTAAAAAACAATCAATTCGTTAGATAAATAAATTTTTGAAATAGGCATTCTACATAAATATTGGGTTACAAACCATATATACATACATACATTCTCATATAGTACTTTTAACTGTCAGTCCTTACATTGGTCTTACCATTATAATTTGATTTATTTCATTTGATATATACCCACACATAGACATAGGCATGAACAGAAATATATAATAAGTTGCAATAAATATGTATCATTAACAAGTCATTGTCAGACCCCTTATAAAAAATTAAATTAAAAAATAAAATGTAATATTCTTGTTTTTTTATGTTCCGATAATAAATTTAAAGCGAATTCCGAGTCTCCAGGCAGAATAAATATTTAAAAAATACTGCGAAACTGTAGAGATCTCGTGTATTGTATAATATGAAGTAGTATGAATTCAAGCAATATGCAACAATCTGCTACAAGAATGCTACGGAAACAAAGAGAACATTGGATAATGACCTTATGTTATACTGACAACGGTCAGTGAATGAAAAAAATTAACAAAACTAAGAACTTTGTCTAGTTGTAATAAGGAAGTGAATTCAAATCTATACTTATTCAGCATAAAATTCATCACTCTTTTATTGACATACGATACGGGTGATGATAAAAGGGAACTTAAGTGGTTAGTTCAATTATTATTTCTATATCAAATCTCCTACCCCTGCATGATCATCAAAACAATGATCAAATTTATTTAAGATTTTGAAGATTGTCTAGGTCCGATCTTGACACATCTGTATCGATTTTAATATTACCCGATTTATATTCAGAACCTCGAGCAATGCAAAGTGTAGCAAATAATGTTATCGGTTAATATATTAAGTCGTTTACGTCGATATACCCCCGGTTACCATTTATTTCAGTTATTTGTTCTGGAATATCAATTTCTTTACCAAGGCACCTATGTTCAGACCGTTCAAGTTTCACAGAACACCATCGACATATTGTCGACAAATTGGTCCGTATAAACTAAAATTTTGATTAATCCATTAACAATTTTCAGGTCATGAGGTACCCTTAATTCTATTTTTGATAGATGGACGTCATTATGATTTGAAAATGGTAGTTCCATATTAACAGTGCTATTATTGTAGGAAAATGTTAAAGTATCCGTCGCTTTCGTAACACATATTCCCGGTAATTCACTAAAGGCCCGCCCTATTATCATATCGGTGTCTTGTAGGTTATCACAAGACTATCAAAAGCGATGTGCTAGCCCCGACGCCATCTATGTTCAAATTCAAAATTCAAAAGCTACTATAGAGCTTCACCTTCTGGTGTTATAATTTGACGCCCATAACCTTTTATGCTTGTTTGACATATATTATATTTTAAATTGATTTTTAGAGCCGCTGATACTGTTATAGTATTATTAAAGTCAATATATGCAGTCAATTTAAAACCGTTAGCAATAATAATTTTACGAAATTTTGGCGATCCACATCAATCGGGCTAACAATTTAGATTTCTTTTCATCGAATTTATTGTTAGGTTTGACATAAGAACTATTTGGAGCCGATAGATTTTTAAAATAACAGTCTTTCTCTTCATAACCTACTTTACCACAGTGATCGGACTTTTTAAATCTGCAATATTCCGTTTTATGAACAATATTATTATAATTATTACATCGGACGTTTTCCCTACATTGGGATGATATACATTGGGACGATGTGAGTCCACATGAAAAACATTTAGGCCCTGAATCTTTATCAAAAGTTAAATTATTTGTTAATTTTGAGGGTTCAACTATAGTATCCGTTAAATAATTAAGTATCTTAAGAACCGGTGGCTTTAGAACCTGTGCCTCGGGTTCCAGCTTTCAAATTACGTGGCAGATTATATGCTCACTTAACTCACATGACTCTCCAAGAGCTGGCTTTTTGAAAAATAAAAGTATCACCTGTGCATCCTGACGTTTGTTAGTTGCAACCATGTCGTGTAGTTTCGCAGCGAAACCGCCATCACTACCCACAAGTTTCACAAATTTTTTTTTTTTTGGGATTACCCTCATGAAAACTGACGGGGCATTAGCTAACCCGAATGGTACCCTCAAATATTCATAAAAACTATCAAGAGTAATTAATGACGTTTTATGCATAGAATCTGCTCTAATTGATAAGTTATGGTAGCCGGAAAATAAGACTAAATTTGTAAAATATTGTTTACCCGACAACTTATTTAATTGGTCATCTATATGAGGCATAGGGAATCTATCTTTAATAGTAATCCTATTTAATTCCCTGAATCGACACAATCTATAGTCGCCCCTTTTTTTTTAGAAAAACAATCCCCATACGACTTTAAAAGATTAACCAACGTTACTTGATCATTATTCTCAATATCACTGACATCAATATTTTCAAATTCATTATAATTATCAGAACACTCTCCTCTCCTCAAAGTAAAGCAGTATGATCTCACCTCTGGGTCCGATATGCATTTTTCACCTCGTTGTTCCTTTTTTTCAATAAATGGTACGGGAACCAATATTGCAGACTTTTATGAAGCCGTTCCCATTTCGTAGCACGGAGCTGGTTACGGCATATACTACGTTACCTCATCCTGAACTGCCTGGGCCTCGTACAGTAATCTCCACAATCGGCGTCACGTATTGTAAATTGAACCAAGTTATCTCCAATCGGTACAGAAGTGTCTTCGACTAATTTTACTCTGTAATAGCTAGTATCATCACACAGGTCGATATTATACAAGTTATTGGGGGTAGTTGTTGCCCTTGATAAGTGAGCGCCACACTGAAACACTTTTAGCGTTATGTCATTTTGATTTACAACGGTCTGGCCTATAATAAGAGAGATATCACCCAAATCGACGTTTGTTACTACAGCAGACGTTTTGACGTGAACCTCGTCGATTGATAATTCAAACTGTACCTCTCCTAATGCTCGAACTGTATCACCGTTAAATCCTTTTAACACTGTATTTGTAGGCATTAGTTTGAGTTTAAGGGCATCAGATGCTCCCTTGAGTAGTATATTAAGCTCGCTACCAGTATCTAAATAAGCCTTGAAAAAAAAGTTCACTTACCCTCACACTTTTTCTTATACACATCATTCAACTGTGATATCAATTGAACTTTCCTAACAGGATTTGGTTCTACTTCTGTTCAATTACACATGTTCGCCAAGTTCGCCATGTTCGCCAAGTTTACCACACCTGAAACACTTCGTTTATCGGGTAATTTACATGTTGTAGCCACGTGCCCTGTTTCTTTACAGCGATAACAGATCGGTGATTTTTTGAATATACTGTCTTCTGCATGTGATGTGTCGAGGTCCTTCTGCATGTGTTGCTCTTGGTATATTATTTGATTTAGAGGGTAGATATGAATCAAAAGCTGACAAAAATCCTTCATATAACTCATCCGGAGTAGAACACTGAACATTTCTACTCGTTTTTGATCGTACGTAATGTCCTTGATGCTATCCGGATCTCTTCACTTTTATACTTTTTGTTGTAGGTAATCGCACTTCTGATTATTACTTTAATTACAAAACACAACTGACTTTTCAAAGAAAATAATTAAAACAGTACGACTTCTTGGTAAATCACTTGTTTATTTCCAATTTCAAAAAGTAATGCACAATTACATCCAAAAAGGCTCTTTATATAATCTCTCCTCCCCTCTCCTCTCCTCTCCTCCTCGATACATCACACCACTCCATACCTCGCCAGCCGCCAACTCGCCCCTTAGTCAATACAGCTCCTCTTATTTTTTGTTACATATATGAAACCATCCGTTGAATTATATAATAAAAAAAAAACAAAACTTCTTAATATAAATCAATTATACACTTTAAAAACCTGCATGTTGATTAGAAAAATAATAACAAATAAAACACATTTACAATTACACTTTCATAAAAAAACACATACATACCACACTAGAAAACGTAATAAACTAGAACTTCCAAAAACCAAAACCAACTATGGAAAGAAAAACATTTTATTTGAAGGAGTTCAAATTTATAATAAATTATCAGACTTAATCATTAATAGTAAGAGTTTTCCTTTATTCAAAAAACGTGTAATGGAATATGTGCAAAATAATTTATAAGTTAATGTAACCCCTACCTAAACATGTTTGTCTAATATAACTACAGACTTTTAAATGTACCCTCAAGCAAAATTATTGTGATTTCTTATTATAAGTGAACTTTTGTGTTCTTTATAAGAAATAAATGTCTTTAAACCGAAACCGATATGATACAATATGAACACGCATACCTGACCGACATTAAGTAATTAGAAATTTTGTACATATGTATATATTTGCTTATTGAAGTGGTAATTGGATTTAAAACTATTTTGTTACTATAGATAAAAGTCGATATTGTCTGAAAAATGAATTGTAAAATTAACCTGTTGGTACGATAGTGAACCGCCAAGTCAAGCAAAAATAAAAAAGCGGCATGGCCGTATTACACTTTTCTCAAATTATTTCGGGCCATTTTCGACCTATAAGTACATTTCGCATTAAACTTGACGCCTATATTTCTGGTAAGCAAGAAAAAAGTAGCTCAAGCATTACAACTAGACAAAGTTCTTAGTTTTGTTAAATTTTTTCATTCACTGACTGACCCATCATCAAAACTGTAAGGCGCTTCTAGTTTATATAGAAGCTTCAAAATTTTGAATACAATTTGTGTTTAGTGAATAACTCAGGGAAAAACTAAAATATTTTGAATTTTCTGTCCACTTTTCAAGGTAATCTATAAATATGCACGTGTAGCTCATATCATAAGTCAGAGAGTGGACTCTCAGAAAATTCGTTGATAGCACGAGTGTTAGAGACGTAGATTATACTGGAAAAAAAGAGAAAAAGGAGGTTTTCCACAAAAATAAATGAGATGCCATCGATAACAAAAGTAAAAAAAAAACAAGTCCCGCAACACTGTTCTTTCATTGTAAAATTTTGGATCATGTACGTAATACCAAGTCGGTTGATCTTTTCGGTCCCCTCTTAAGGGGCCTTCTGTCTTAAGTTATAACGTTATTAACTATCTAACCATATCTCATAGTGACCACATTAAAATTAAAAATATTTTATGTTTAAATAAATAGATTGACTAGGCATTCGCATGAAAACGCAATGCCATGAAAAACCAAATTTTTATCAGCAAACCAAGTCTCGCAACTCAGCCAACTCGCAATTCCCGAGCGCATTAAGCAATCTTGATTACTAAAATATGTAGTGTTTGTGAGTTACATCGTGTGTTTTGATATGAATTACATTTGTCATAAAAAAATTTTAGGTAATTATTAATTATTATCAAATTACAACTAACTTAAATGCGATTTAACAAAAAATCATTCATAACTAATAAGAATTACTTCAGAGGTTCTATCTCGACTGACACATCTGTCGTCCATAAATCTATGTATCTCTTTTCATGATTTCTTTCGGGTTTACCTATATCGGTATGATTTCAGTCATATTCTCATTTATATTTAACTCTGTTATGTCCCGTTTCCTTTCTAGTGATAAACTAGGGATTCGAAAGTCTCTAGTTCATCTTAGGGATACGCATCCAGTTGTGTGAAAATTATTGACGGACCTTTACATGCAACAAACTCATAAGCTCCATGTCCATATCAATAATATACATTTTTTATCGTCAATGGATTGTTTTTTTTTTTAAATAGAAGTTTTTCAAAAGCATACGATAATAATATGATATAATATGTGAAGTAGATCAACAACATTATTATACCTTTTCGTAACACAAACAACAATTTACTAGTTTCATTTTATTTAAACATTAAATTTCCATATTTAAATTTAGAAAATTTTTCAAATGTCTCTCTACATGATATAAATTAAAACAAAATTAAACCAAAGATATGTTAAATAAAATGCTCTTCAATGGAGTATATAATACACTAGGTAAAACACAATGTTATTTCCATCAAGATTCATTTAATATAGGAAGTTTTCGACGTAGCGAAAATGTTTTTGTAATTAATTATAAAACGATAACTAATACACAATTTCATATTTCTTTTAAGAATATTTTCTAAAAAAAATATCAAACTATGTAGAAAATATTCTAAATATCGAAAAAATCCACAGACTTAAAAAACATTAATAGGCAATAAATATATTGTAACTTAACATTCAGGGATATGTTACATAGGTATTTTTAATTTGTAAATTCTAAGATATGAGGGCACATTCTTAAAAATTATCGTTATGTTTAGGGATATGGTATTCGTTAAGGTATTCGTCAAACAACAAAAGTATATAATGAAACGTTTGTCTGGTAAAATTACATACTATTATTATCCAATAGCCAGTTATAATTAATTATTAGATGTCTATATGGCAAGGAGTATTCTTAAATTTCATCATTATATTCAGGCATATATAACATGATATGCAAAATATAGCATAGTGGAGCCTCTCGATATCCCCTCCTTTAATACAAAATTTTTCCGTAAATCGTTCTCTGTCCAAGGTGCACAGCTTTGGAACTCACTCCCACCTTCTGTTTACAAAGAGAGACCAAGTGCACCTGCATTAAAACATTAACTTAAGTGACATCTTCTGTCACTTTTACCTTCTGATATGTAATGTTTATTTATTCATACTATTTGTATATATTGTAGGAATATGAGAGGGTAGGAGAGAATCAATGTAGGAACATGAGAGGGTAGGAGAGACTCAAACGACATATAAGCAGTTGTCAGAGGACATCAGGGCTCTTTTTCGTTCGTAACGCGCGTTGGTGTGATAGTTTAGTCGTTAGTAGATTTTAGAAGTGTGTTTAAATCTTTCGATTGTGTTATATTCGGATTTCATTTAACGATTAGTTTAAATCAAGATAGTTGAAAGTTATTCATTTAGAATTGTTTTTATTTTTGTGTAAATTTAATAAATTAGCGGTGGAATTGTATCGAATGTTATTTTTTAAAAAGTCAATTCTTACCTTGTTTCTAAGATCAGAAGTGCGATACGTACCTTGAGAACCCCGTTTGGTAAGGCCTTGTTATTTCAATATACCCACACATTTTTTTTTTGTGTTTTATTAAATATTTCATTATAACTTTTTTTTAGACACTGAGTTATTTTAAATATCGTGTTACGTTATTATCGAGAATATTAATTTGTGTTAATTACTTTGATTAAGCGGTGAGTAAGCTTTTATTGCGTTTGTTTGTTGATACGTTAATTTCTAGCGATCACTCTTATTTAATTATTTTATTTTGTTACTAAAATGTCTGAACGTGAACGCAATTGTAGCCGCAGTGGTCTTGATAGTAATCCTCGTCGTGATCGTAGCTAGAGTCAGGGTAATAGTTCCCGTGAGCAATCCTTTGATGAGAATAACATGTTGAGACTTGATATAGAGACAATGATGTCTCGTCTTAAAATGTTAGAGGCGAAAACAAGGGCTTCGTCCATGCCGCACCGCGCGTCGGTGAATTCACACGACTATGAGGAATTGCGTTACAAAGGTTTGACGCCCGGTAGCGTTTGTAATAGGCAGTCATCACGACAGTTGCAGACACCAACGCGCGTCCGCGATATATCTCGCGTTTCCGATCGTCGTGTACCCTATAGAATGCGTGAATTATCGTCGATAGGGCATCTGGTTTCTCCGACGCATGTGACTTGACGTTAAGCTACCATTCAGAATGTTGTCATCATCTGGATCCGAGACCTCGCTCGATCACGACAAGTAGGCGACGCGGGTATGCCGCTGGAATTAGTACAGGCGAGTGTTACCGATTGCATTGCTAGTGCCATCAGATCAATTAGTACGGCTGAAAAATCTCGGTATTACTATATTTCGAACTTTGACCCAAATCTACACAACTTTGACGATTAGTGCATATAAGTTGATTGCGCGAAAGTTTTAAACAATTGGAATGATTTAGAATGCCTTTCGCGAATAGGAAATTGTTTGTTAGGGGATGCGAAATCTTGGCTCAATGAATGGGTGTCTAGCTACCGTAGTTGGACCAATTCTAAGAAAGAATTCAAACCTTTATGTCCTGAAGTACCAGATTTTGCTGGAATATTGTTTGAAGTTATGACTAAGAATTCCGATCACTATCCAACGTACGCGTAATATGTACGCCGGTCGATACTTTGCTTACGTATAGTGCAAGGACTCGGTGAGGAGCTTATTTCGGTTATAATTATTCGCAGTGTCACTGATCCAAATATTAGGGCTACGGCGACAAATGCTAAACTATTTCCGAATGATTTAGTCGAATTCTTTTCAATCTATGTTAAACCAAATACAATTAGTATTTCGAGACAACTATACTCGCGTTCGGAATTGTGAAACGTTACGACAGATAGACGATCTCTGGAGTATATCTCTGGACGATCTCTGGAGTATGGAGTATATATAGTAATCTGAGTGATATCAGGTGCTTTTTCTGTGGGTAGTTGGGGCAAAAAGAAGCTTTGTGTAGTAAGAGACCCAAAATCGAACGGTTATCAGGGAGTTTATCAAATAGTGAGGGCGTTAAGTTATCTAGGCTCGAACCATGCACATATTTTATGAATGAATGGTGATGATTGTTCAGTCTGATGTTTCGATGACAATTGATACACCTCTGGTAGGTAACTATTTAGAGAGGGTTACTAAGAGGATAATTAATAAATTCTCTCGGTACTTTATTACAGGAACTGCTACATCAACCGTAAACATAGGCAGCATGTCAATTAAACTTAAATCTAGCATTCCTGTGTATAATCGGTCATGTCAACTCTCACACGCTGAAACGATCCGTGGTCGTGACATAATAACAGATTTGCTTGAAAAGCAAATAATAAAGGAATGCTCGTTTTTAGCTACCACTATTGAATACATGGGTCGTACGATTAGTAAAGGTCAGGATAGGCCAAGTCGTCAGTAAGTGCGGGCCTTAATTGATTCTGCCGTACCAAAAAATATTAAGCAAGTAAGGCAATTTCTGGGATTAGCTAGCTATTTTAGGCGGTATATAGCTGGGTTTGCCCAAAGGGTTCCTTGCATAGCGGCACTTATTAAAAAGGGAGTTAATTTTCATTGGGGAGCTGAACAACGAGCCGCTCGTGAGTACATTATAGATTGTCTTACAAGTGAGCCAGTACTTGCCATTTATGATCCTACGCTGCCAATAGAAATACTACACAGATGCGAGCTCGATTGGTTACGGAGTCGTCATGATGAGAGTGCATAAGGGAAATCGTAAACGAGTACTGTCTTATTGTAGTAGACTCACTCAGGGGTCTGAGAGGAAGTAGCACTCATACGAACTGAAGACGCTGGCAGTGATTAAGGCATTAGAGTATTTCAGGCATTATCTTGTGGTTGCACACTTCATCGTGGTTACTGACTGTAACGCGTTAAAACTTACCCAACGTAAGAAAGACTTGTTGCCAAGGATGGCTCGGTGGTGGGTATACCTCCAAGAATTCGATTCTAACCTGGAATATAGAAAAGGTTGTTTTTTTTGTCCCATGCAGATTATCTTAGCCGCAATCCGGTTAACTTATGTACCATTAAGAGACCGTTAAATTGGGCGCAAGTTGCTCAGGCTTCTGACGAGAAAACTCACTCTCTAAAACAAAAACTGGTGGATGGGCAGTTAAACCCCAGTCGTTATGACATCCTTTAAGTCAAGCTCTCACCTATTGGTGAAAATCATAATTATTTTGTTATATTGCAAAAGGCCATAGGCTGTCTTACGTGTATTTTTCACGACGAAAATGATCATCAAGGGGTTGATAAAACTGTGGACTTGATAACAAAACACTTTTAGTTCCCAGGGTTGAGAACATTTGCAAAAAAAAAATACATTTCCCATTGTTTGGTTTGCCTTTCTCATAAAAAGGTAGCTCGTGCTCTTTCACGGCTCATTCATTCATGGGAGAAAACCAGACGTAGCATTTGAGGCAGTCCATATGGACACCTTGGGCCCCCTACCAGAAACTGACGGTCACCGTCATGTACTTATTATTATAGACGCGTTTTCAAAATTTTGTTTATTGTATCCCATGTTCCGACAAGACACTGACGAACCAAAGCAACACTTCACTACCATGGTGTCTCTCTTTGGAACTCCAAAATTAATTGTCACTGATCGGGGACGCATGTTTCAAAGCACTGATTTCCTTAATTGGGTCAAGGAATTGGCCAGCTGTTTTGTTGAGGTTACAGCTGATCCTAAACATAACAAAACGCAAGACAACTCAATATTCTGCCTTAAACCTGCTTATAGGTACTGAAGCTGCCACACCGCTCATACGTAGTTTGATACGAGACGTTACTGTTGAAGGCTCAAGTGGTAATCGAGAAGTCCTTCGTCAGATGAGTCGTCAGAGGGCATCTGAACTCCTTCGTGCCAACCAACCTCGTCAAGATACCTATGCTAACTAGAGACGTAAACCGGCTCACTCTTTTGAACTACATTCCTTAGTTTTTGTTAGCAAGGTGGCTCAGTCAACAAGGAAGCTGGACTCATGTATGCGGGGACCATACCGGGTTATGAAGACACTATCACACTGCCGATATGAGCTGCAGATGTTAGCTGGCTCATACGGCAAATCGACTCGAGCAGCTGCGGAATATATGGTCCCGTGGAAGGGAGAATGGACTCCCGATGTGTGTTCTGCTTTCTTTGATGGTGAGGTATTTGCCTTATTCTACCTGCAATTTTAACTAAAACCCCTTTTGAGATTTTATTGAAACTTAATCCCATTGTGTTTTCTATTTTAATATTGTTTTGACACAAATCTCTAAATGTATTGGAGTTAAAGCGAGGGGACATAAGTTAATTGTAAGGATGTGAGCGTTTGTCTTGGAGTGTATCGGACACGCTGTATTAGAGGTTAGATCTCTGGGTCTGGGATAGCTGTCTTGGAGTGCATCGGACAGGCTATCCCAGAAGTGGCGCTGTGCCTGGGACAACCGTTTGCCTTGGAGTGCATCGGGCCCGGTTGTCCTAGAAGTGGTGTTGTGTCTGGGATAACCGATTGCCTTGGAGTGCATCGAGCCGGTTATCCCGGAGGGGACGCTTAGGTTGGGATAACCGTTTGCCTTGGAGTGCATCGGGCTGGTTATCCCAAGAGGGACGTTAAGCCTGAGATAGCCGTTTGCCTTGGAGTGCATCGGGCCGGTTATCTCGGGAGGAGGCTGATTCTGGGATAATTGTTTATCTTGGAGTGCATCGGATACGTTATCCTGAGAATCTAGTCTCTTGGTTAGGAATTAATTTAGTATGTTCGGAAGCTTGACTTTGATAGTGAGTTGTCTATCGAGCTGTGGTTGTAAAAGATCATGAGTTTATTTATGGGATGTTGGTCGGCCAACATTGCCTGTATCAGATGGTATGTTTTGGAACATGTTTTTATGATAACCTTCACACACACACCAAGTCATGCCTCAAGCAATTCCTTGTGGGTCTCTGACGAGGTGTGAGGGGGCGATCTTCCGACAAGTCCCGCCCCAAGTGGTTGGTTATTGGGATGTTTTACAACCACTTTGTGTGGGCTATGTTTGTTTAGCTCACTTTACATTGACGTTAACCATGATGTTACTGTTGAGTTAACTCAAAAATCGAAAAGATTTCTGCCGTTATATTTCTCAATTACAGACGTAGACAATGAGGGAGAAGAGTTGTGTCATGACGCCAACTTGCCTCCGGAGGTTGACCTGCCTGTGAAGGGGACGGAGCCGCAACCAAGCCCGTCTCGAATGTCAAGACATTCAAAACTGAATACGTCTAGTGCGAATGAAAAGAATTTCCTGCCCTTGGTGCTAATACTACGTTTTGGACGTCAAGAAAGTTAAACACAAAGGAGCCCGGGGACGTGCTCATGTCAGGAAAGGCCTTGTAGGAATATGAGAGGGTAGGAGAGAATCAATGTAGGAACATGAGAGGGTAGGAGAGACTCAAACGACATATAAGCAGTTGTCAGAGGACATCAGGGCTCTTTTTCGTTCGTAACGCGCGTTGGTGTGATAGTTTAGTCGTTAGTAGATTTTAGAAGTGTGTTTAAATCTTTCGATTGTGTTATATTCGGATTTCATTTAACGATTAGTTTAAATCAAGATAGTTGAAAGTTATTCATTTAGAATTGTTTTTATTTTTGTGTAAATTTAATAAATTAGCGGTGGAATTGTATCGAATGTTATTTTTTAAAAAGTCAATTCTTACCTTGTTTCTAAGAATATTTATATATACTATTTGTATATATGTATATTTATGTATATATCTATGTATGTATAATATCAAAATTTTCTATTATTATAATTTTTTTTGTTTGCTTATCTATATATAAATCTCTATATTTTTTTCCCTTCACTCTTTTATTGTACCTATGTACACCACGCTTCTTTATGTAGTTTCCTTTATGAAAAGGGTTTCTCGTAGAGGTCTCTTTTAAGAGATGAGTTATCCCTTGTGCATCACATGTCTTTTATAATTAATTATGTAACTATTTCTTCTCTTGGTACATAAATATATAAATATTAAATGCTGTGAGTATAATAAATGCGGACACATGAGTGCATCATGCAGTAATAAACGGCCTAAACCTGACATTAATTAAACTAAGCCACGAAACTTGCCTCTGCCTCAATCCTCAAGGACTAATTCGTTTCAATTTAAATCCGTAGCTTGTAACTTCTGTAAGAAAGTCGGTCATAGTGAACCGAACTGTTTTGCTTAAGGACGATCAAATTCGGGTAACGTAAATTTATGTCGAGAAGTCGTAACTGACATTAATAATCGTGACGTAATTACGGCGGTACTAGGTGGCATCCCGACAGATGTATTAATGGATACCGGTTCATACATCTCGTTAATTAGCTCTGATTTAGCTCAGCATTTTTCATGCAAACTACATGCGTGCATTCCACTGTTGCGTGATTTTGGTGGCGCGGAAATACCAATTAATATAAGTACCGGGTACGTTTTTGAATATTCCGGTAGTTATAGGCACCGATGTACTCGTATTAAGCAGAGACGGAGTGTCTTACATTCGCATTGCGAATTCACAACGAATCATTCGGTCCACTAAATTACCGATTAATATCATATCCGATTGTACGGTAGATTTGGATCTTCATTCTATTAACACGTCACCGTCATAAAATTAGGTTTTATGTCGGTTGTCATAGTAACCATATTAAATCCACTTATGTTTTATTAAAATACCGACAGATATCACCGATGCGTAAGAGTATGTCAACGACCAATACTTTATGATTTTCTAATGTCATGGTTATGGAAAATGTAACTGTGTGCTTCATTAATAATACTATCCGACTATGTGGCTGTGACAATGACTAAAAACTGTGTGATCATGTGGGTATGTATAATTAGTCATACATTACATACATAATGAGATCTAAGATTTTCGCGAGTTTTATTCATTTAAATGAAACTAGTATTTTTCGGATAAACTTTGGTGATTTATTTTTGTAAAAAACTACATACTTCCTACGTTTCGGTTACTTTTCAGCAACCTTGATCACGGGCAGACGAGATGTCAGATGTGATCACGGTTGCTGAAAAGTAACCGAAACGTCGGGAGTATGCAGTTTTTTACAAAAATAAATCACGCGTAGTTTATCCGAAAAATTCTAGTCTCATTACATACATTTCGTTTATCTAAAGAGAGAATTTTAAATCTACCGATTTGTGCGAGAGGTTACAGAACCCCGTAGTGTACATAGGGATCGTCGTTGGATAGACCTAAGATATGATACAATATAAACACGCATACCTAGCCGACAATAATTAAATAGAAATTTTGTACATATTGTTAGAAATACATAAGGCAGTACTTCCACTTAGATGTTTGTTGCTCCACAACTCGTATCAGAAATCCCCCAGTCTAGTACTTACATCCTATTTATAATATTCAAAGGTAACATTTTTAGGTGAGGGTAAGTTACAATGTCATACAGAGGGCGTTAGTTTCCCTCATAAGTGTTTCCATAAAATTATAAAACACTGAACATTACGTAAAACATGCAGAAGCTCTCATTATAAATTATAAAACCAATTGTCAAGTATTTGGACATTTAAATTACTGTACAGAAACATTACATATTAACATTAATTTACACTATTATAACAAATATACAGATGGCGCTAGTTTAACCATCATAAGAGTTTCCAATAAATATTAGAATATAAATATCGTTAAGCTTAAAATCATCAAGAATATCACAATTTAAATTATTTTAAATAATTATAACTAAAAATATATATTGACTTATTGAAGTGGTGATTGGATTTAAAACTATTTTGTTACTATAGATAAAATTCGATATTGTCTGAAAAATGAATTGTAAAATTTACCTGTTTGTACGATAGTGAACCGCCAAGTCGAGCAAAAATAAAAAAGCGGCATGGCTGTATTACACTTTTCTCAAATTATTTCGGGCCATTTTCGACCTATAAGTACATTTCGCATTAAACTTGACGCCTATATTTCTAGTAAGCAAGAAAAAAGTAGCTCAAGCATTACAACTAGGCAAAGTTCTTAGTTTTTTTTAATTTTTTCATTCACTGACTGACCCATCATCCAAACTGTAAGGCGCTTCTAGTTTATATAGAAGCTTCAAAATTTTGAATACAAGTTGTGTTTAGTGAATAACTCAGGGAAAAACTAAAATATTTTGAATTTTCTGTCCACTTTTCCCTCGTTATGAATTTAACTTTGAAGTAAGAATAAATAATAGTGCTATGTCAATATTCGTAATTATCAAAGAGCCAGCTAGCAAGCCAGTCATACCAAACTTACACATACATAAAAGACAACCATCACACAAACAAGTAGACTATATTAAATATAGATAGATAGTTTCACTTCCACCCCCTTGTGAAACATCACCTACGCGGTTGTATGTTCTCCTAGTAGGATGTTATGAGTTGGTGTTATGCAACCAATACAGCTTAGCTAGAGGAATTTTTCCCACATTTCTTCTCATACGTTAAACTGAGTTTATTAAAGTTATCATCATACAGTTAATTACAGTTATAATTAAGTTACACGCAAATTGAAAGCATTGAATAAAATTATTAATAAATCTAGCATTTATTAATAATTTTAATAAAAAAATATATGGAACTTAAATTTATACAAACCAACTAGAGCTTGAGATTAATGGGGAGAAAGATCACCTTAGTGATAATAAATAATAATAGTTAATAGTTTTATAATAATAATTAAAATTTTTATATACCCTGACTTTATGACCTTGTATTACAGATGAACATTAATTGAGGAATCATGTTTTGTATGCAATACTGAACGATGATCGTCCACTGCTCTACGAACTTGAAAATAATACAAATTATTTTATGAATTCAATTCACTTCCATAAAACGAGATTTCAGGAACACGCAAAAGAAACTTATATATGATAGGAACAAAAATATATTCATAAGAATGACAGGAAAAAATTAATAAATAAATAAGCTCTAATAAATGTAAATTGGGCTATGACACACGAACACAAACAAACAAATAAATAGCAATAAATATCAATATATATTCAATATATGAAATATTTAAAACACACGTCTGTCCCAATATGTTCATATAGCATAAATTTCACTCTCAATTCATAGTGATACATCACCTTCATAGATTTATGTTTCCCTGGTACGATGTTATTAGTTGCGGTACGAGACCAGTAAAAAAAAATTTACTTTCGAAGCGGGTATTTCTTTTTCTATAAATGATAAGGCACTAAGTTCGTTCAGCCACTTTCGTCTCTCTACTTCGAAATATACACTTAATCAATTTTGACTAAAATTTACTGAAAAAAAAAACATATATAACGGCGTAGTTCTTATTATTCAAAAAACTAATAATTGTGGGTAGTTGAAATAATCAGGTGTTAGCCGCATAACCACCTGCGTAGCCACCTGTGTAAGTGTAGTCACAACAATGTTGGTCTACAATTAAGAATAAAGTCATTGATGACGTCAGTTATGCTGGCGTCACACTTTTTAAAAACCACGGCCTGGACCCTACTCCGACATACGTGTATTTGAAAAATATTGATTAATTATAATCTAAATCAATTAATATTATATTAATTAATTAAATATTTTATTATTTATTTTCTGATTAGAAAACATGTATATGAATGATTTCATTTTCATCTCGTCTATCAATTGATCATGGTTGCAAAGGAACCAACCAGAACTTCGAAGATTGGTCACGTTTGTTTCATAGTACGGGAACCATGACTTCATAAGTCTGAAGGAGTCGTACAATATTTTTCAAGATTGCTGTGAAAAGTAAAACTTTATTGACCTTACTACAGTAACGTATAAATACATAGTAGGGGCTCACGTTTTTGATAGCGTTGCATATTAGGAGAACAAACTTAAGTATTCTGATTTGTATACAATACTGATACGACCACCCACTGCTCTTAGTTTTCAAGATATGTATATAAGGCAGACTTTTAAGATTGAAAAAAAAATATTTTTTACATTAGCTTTCAGTAAGTCAGTAAGGAAACTTCACTTGTCTGTCTCGATGTTTTAGGCTAAATTAGTCTCGTGTATTTCACATACAGGAGACAGGAATTCATAATAGTCAAGTGCAATCTATGACGAGTTTACTGAGAACAGTGTATTAGACATAGGTATGCACATGCATACGTAATAAGTTGCAATAAATACGCGTCGTTAACAATTACACATTTTCAAACCCCATATAAACAAATAAAATAGAAACAATAAAATATTCTCTTGTTTTTTATGTTCCTATATTAAATTGAAAATGAACAGAAGCTCCAAACTTAATTACAATCCTAATAGTCTTCTTTCTGTTTAGTTGAAAGTTATGTGTATATTTTGATCAATTCACTTTTAAGTTTTATTTTTGTATTTCTTTTTCTTTTTATCATACATATTTTTTTTATGTAAAAGTGGTTTTTGTTGATTTATTTTTGGAGTAAAAACTTCTTTTTCTTTTCTTTCTTTATTCATGAGAATACCTGGTACTTCATATTATGAAATATATGTGACCTCTACAAGTTCTTACTTAAAGTATAAAAAAACATCACGAAGAACTTGTAGAGGTCACATGGATTTCATAAAACGAAGTTCCAGGTATTCTCATGAATAGCAGCATATGCTAAAGCAATTTGCTACGATCTGCTATGAGGATGCTACCAAAACAAACAGAGCTTTGAAAACACGATAAGTATAACATACATATAAGTATTTTTAGAGCTTTAGTAGTGGAAAAAATCATAAAATGATGATCAAACTGACACCAAGCTTGACACAATTGCCCTTTATGCAATCTGATTTTAGATATCTTGGTTTGATTTAATTTTGAATACGGGAATTCCTGTCTTCATGATAGCCGACACTAAAATATATTTTCGCGTTAGTTCGTGCATGCATGTTTGCCACAAGAAGGAATAACGCCAGCCGCGATTATCTCATTGGATGGGAAACAGGGAAATAGAAGTCTTCATCACATATTTCGTAGCAAAGCGCATTTATAAGAACTACACAGTTTTATGTTCTCCTGATAAGATGTTTTGAGTTACGTAATAGTCTCTAGTCTAGAAAGAAGAACATAAATTAAGAGATTATAGTTTAGAAAAATGTTAAATCTAATCACATATCCCTTTGAAATGCATATTTGTACATTTATTCCACTTCTCTTATTTTGGTAGTATCCTCGTAGCAAATTGTATCGTAGTATTCTGTGGCTTTATGAACACCTGGTACTTCATATTACGAAATAAACGTGACTTGAAACTACGTTTCACGTTTTGTTTTTAAATTTTAACTTGTTTTAAAAGGAACGTGCATCATCCAGCAAAAAGTAAATATGGATAAAGAAAGACAGGTGGTTTTATAAAGATAAAAAACCGAATCTTATTTAGGTGTTAAATATTTTCATACTTTATGTATGATTAAAAAAATTACAAATTAACAAATTTATCAACGTCGGACAAGTTTTGAGTTATATTTGGAAAGAGTAGTTTTTAAGCCGTGAATATTAATTGAGTGAAAGAATTTGGATTGAAGACTCGAAATACAATGCAAAATATAAATGATTAAATAGTTGATTTTATTTTGAAATTATTTTATTACAAAATTTTCTGCTACTGATATCATTAGCTTGTTTGAAATGACTTTCAGAAACCAAAAACCAAAAACGCTTTCAAAACCATATCAAAATTTTACTAGATTAAATTATTTGAATTTATTTTTTTTTTTTACAACATGGGGCCAATTACTCAATAAAGTAACTATAGAGTCTATACTAGGAAAAGCATTAAGTCGCTCTCGTGACGTCACGACGCTGTCATGGCAATCTCGAAGCCAATATTCACGTTTAGTTCATAATAAGACGTGTTTATCAGATCCATTTCGGAGATCTACAAAATTTGCGAATACAACCTATAGCTAGTATTTTGAGACTGTTTAATATTTAGGAATTTAGTACAATATTTAGTATTACAATATATTATAATATTTATTATTATTTATTTATTACATTTATGTGCAATGTGAACTAAAACACCTCCAGATATTCTGTGTTAACTGATACCGCGATGTAGAAACGTGACGTGTTTTATGATTACTTTAACATACTACCTTTAGTAAGGAGCACCATGTAGTTTTATAAAGGTAAAGTACTATGGTATCAATTGATACGAAGACGCTTCGAAATCTAAGAATTCATAAGAATATGTACTCGTACAACATCAATGTACACTTCATATCATTAAAATTTACACATTGTCAAACTCCTTAAACCGAAATAAAAGAAATAATAGAATATCCTTGTTCTGTTTATGTTCCGATAGTAAATTCAGTGGGAACTCAGAGTCACCAGACAGAATAACTATTGAAACAAGCTTCTTTCTGCTTTAGTTGAAAGTAATCTGTGTATGTATATTTCAAACAATTCACTTTTTCTACGCATAACCCTTTTGATTTATTTTTATTATTTATCATTCATATACATGTTTTGTTATATATAAAAGTATATTTATAGTTTTTAAAATTTTAAAAATATATATTTTTTCTTTGTTTTATTCGTTTCATAAGAAAAAAAAACTACGAAGAAACAAACTTTATTTCATAAAATGAAGTTCTAGGTATTCATAATCTTAAGGCACAATGCTACGAGAGTGGTACGAGAATACTACGAAAACAAAGAGAACATATATATAAGTATATTCACATATGTATTTTTCCAGTTGTGAAGAAATATAAAATTATGACCACACTGAAACCACCACGCTTGGTACAATTGCCCTTTATGCCATGTGATATCGCTTTTAAGAAGCTTTTCATGCGATTGCTTCAACGTATAAATACATATAATTTTGTTGAAATAAAACAACCCCTATTCCCGCCACCGATTTCTTATACCACAAGTAATTCGAAACTTATAATAGCTGCAAATTAACAAGACTGCACATCCTTTTAGTTGTCATTTGTTGGATTAAGATCTACTTAGAAAACTTTGTTAAACAATATTATAGTGAAAATATCCTTAAAATTTTTAAAGAATTATTTAGTAAGTCTTTAAAGATTTAAAACGATCATTTTATTTATAGAAAGGAGCCAATGTGAAGTCTCGTGGTAAACAGAATTTTGGAGTTTGTCATTCGGTCTTATTCACCCTTTTTTTGAGTTAATTATACGGGAATACGGGAATTCCTTTTCTTCATGATACTTGAGACAATTTTTTTTTCGCA
The DNA here is from genome assembly GCF_018135715.1 of Danaus plexippus. NCBI lineage: Eukaryota > Metazoa > Arthropoda > Insecta > Lepidoptera > Nymphalidae > Danaus > Danaus plexippus. The sequence goes on from NW_026869862.1 coordinate 140,519, forward strand.
AGCCCTCATTTAAATGCAATGCCTGTGAGCAGATGATTTTCAAGGAGATAATACTTTCTCTTTTATTTATTATTTATTTAATATGGAAGTTGAGACGAAATTTGCCTTCTATTATGAAATAATCAAATATTCCACAGTATTATTTTAAAAAAAGTAAGTAGTTTAAATTGATAAAATAAAGTTACTCACAAAATTTCAAAACGGTTTTTTTAACGTTTTAAACCAACTCCCCAGTCACCAAATAAAGAAGTAACTAATTATATAAGGTGGCAACCGGAGGTTCCAGGAAAACTACGAAACTTACTTATATGTATATTATAATAAAAATTACATATTAAAACTTATAACCTATACCTAAGACTACATGATTGCCCCGATGTTAGGATAGCAATCCCATTCCATAGCTTGTTTGGTATCAGGAATCTTCTGGTTCACACGGCTTGGTGTTCGTTCCGCGGAGTCAGCGGCGTTACTTGTTACATGATATCTTATCCATACAACGATGTTGCCCCGGCGATGTTCATTTATTTTATAATATGTAGCGCGTAGGTAACAAACTTCACGTAGTTTGTTGTGCAAACGAAACAAGCAAGCAAATAAACAAACAAACAAACAAACAAACAAACAAACAAACAAGCCACAGTCAGTCACGTTTATCTCAGCGGATGGGAAACCAGGAAATCATAAGACACGAGTATTTCGTAGCAAAAGCACACTATAGAACTAACTACACAGTTGTATGTTCTCCTGGTAAGATTTTTCGAGTTAGGTAACAGAACGTAACAGTCACGTTGTTCATAACACTGTCAACCAGGAGAACATAAATTGAGAGGCAATGGTTCAGAAAACTTTCTTTGAATTTTTTGTTTCTTTTTCTCGAAAATTTGAATTTTCTTGTTTGAATTTATTTTTTTTATGAAATTACTATGCAATGGAGTATTTATTAAGTTTTATGACAAATACGATGTTAGACTGATACATAGTACAAGTAGAGATAATTGTAAATATTTGTTTTTTTTCTTTTAATTATGACCTCAATCTTCTAGGGGCAGATGGAGGCAGACATTCCATAGCAGTGAGAGTCAGCTGATTGTGACTAGCGTATCGCTGTGAATCACTACATTTTAAAAGCAATAGGATGAAAAATCGATAAAGCCAGTCAGCACAAGCTCACAGAAACATAATAATGACCGACCCACAAACATAAGTTTAATGTGTAATAAATACATATGAATGAAAAGTTTCACTTTTATCTTCCCGTGAAACATCATCGGCTTGGTTTTATGTTCTCCTGATAAGATGTTAGTGAGTTAGTTAGTGAGTTGCGGCGGTGTTATGAAATCAATCAATAAATCAAAATCAGCTTTGTGAAGGAGATCCATCGACTTTTCTTTTCTAGATTGATTAATTATTTTTATTGAGAATCATCTCTGCATTAAACAGACAGTTTGAAAATTACATTGAAATTTTTCTGGATTAATTCTTTTTGTAGAAAGTATGGTCCGATTGGTTAATTTTGGATAAAATTCCTTTCTGATCAAGGTTTACAAAATAAAAAAAAATACCTTGAGAATATAAAAAAATTGCTCGTCGTGAATCGTCTATGAATGTGAATGCAAGATATTATTAGGTACTCACGTTTATTTTAGTAATAAGGGCACTAGTAAAGTCACTAAAGGAAAAGAGTACTACTACGCTTCAAATATTTTGTAGAGATATTATGTATAATATTAATATATAAGTATATATGTATGTAAATGTGTACGTATTTATAATTTATATTTATAATCAGGCTTTTTTAGACAAAGCTGAAAAAATTCTCTCGGTGCTTTGGAATTCTGAGACTCTGAGATGACTCTAAATTAATTTTAAGAATTTATGATCTCTTATCCTTTTTTTCTACAAAACTTGAAATCTTTCAAGGTATAAGATAAAGGAGTGCCTCTGTGGGGTCGATCGTCTAAATAACCTACCCTAATCTACAATCATGTAATAAAGTTATGAAATACATATTATATATATGCTTCTTATGTTAGCTTATTAAAAGTTTCTTTTGTTTTTTATGTTTTTAAAGAAAAATCATTTTGCTAAAAAAAAAATGCAACACTTAAAATTACCCAAAAAAAATTTACAACGGGCAAACATAAGCATGAGATTAAAGCGGAGAAAGATCACCTTGATAGTTTTATATACCCTGACCTTATAACCTTGTATTACAGATGAACATTAATTCAGGAATCATGTTTTGTATGCAATACTCAACGACGATCGTCCACTGCTCTACTTACTTGAAAATAATTCAAATTATTTTATGAAAGCAAAATTCACTTCCATAATGCAAGATTTTAGGAACACGCAAAAGAAACTTATATATCACAAGAACAAAATTATATTCATAAGAATAACGGGAAAAAATTAATAAATAAATAGGCTCTTATTAATGTAAATTAGGCCATGATACACGAACACACACAAACAAATAAATATCAATATATATTGATATGAAATATTTAAAACACACGTCCGTCCCAATATGTTCATATAGCACAAATTTCACTCTCAATTCATAGTGAAACATCACCTTCATAGATTTATGTTTCCCTGGTACGATGTTATGAGTTGCGGTACGAGACCAGTAAAAAAAAATTTACTTTCGAAGCGGGCATTTCTTTTTCTATAAATGATAAGGCACTAAGTTCGTACAGCCACTTTCGTCTCTCTACTTCGAAATATACACTTAATCAATTTTGACTAAAATTTACTGAAAAAAAAACATATATAACGGCGTAGTTCTTATTATTCAAAAAACTAATAATTGTCGGTAGTTGAAATAATCAGGTGTTAGCCGCATAACCACCTGCGTAGCCACCTGTGTAAGTGTAGTCACAACAATGTTGGTCTACAATTAAGAATAAAGTCATTGATGACGTCAGTTATGCTGGCGTCACTCTTTTTAAAAACCACGGCCTGGACCGTACTTCGACATATACTCGTATGTATTTTCTGATTAGAAAATATGTATATGATTTCATTTTCATCTCGTCTGTCAATTGATCATGGTTGCTTGCTACAAAGGAATCACCAGAACTTCGAAAATTGGTCACGTTCGTTTCATAGTGCGGGAACCAGGACTTCATAAGTCTGAAGGAGTTGTACAATATGTTTCATGATTGCTGTGAAAAGTAAAACTTTATTGACCTGACTACAGTTACGTATAAATACATAATATGGGACTCACGTTTTTGATAACGTTGCATACTAGGAGAACAGACTTAAGTATTCTGATTTGTATACAATACTGATACGACTACCCACTGCTCTTAAATTTCAAGATATGTATGTAAGGCAGACTTTTAAGATTGACAAAATACATTGTTACAAAATGTATGTCTAAGAAAATCTCAGAAGAAAAAAAACTGTTTTTTACATTAGTTTTCAGTAAGCCTGATACAATTGCCCTTTATGCTCTCTGATTTTAGATATCTTAGTTTGATTTAATTTTGAAAACGGGAATTCCTTTCTTCATGATAGCCGACACTAAAATATAGTTTCGCCTTAGTTCGTGCATGCATGTTTGTCACAACGTCTGCACTATTAACCCTTTGAAATGCATATTTGTATGTTTATCGTAGAACCAATTCTCTGGGTTTTCGTAGCATCCCCGTAGCAAATTGTGTAATAGTATTCTGTAGCTTTATGAACACCTGGTACTTCATAATACGCAATAAACGTGACTTGAAACTACGGTTCACAATTTGTTATTAAATTTAAACTTATTTTTTAAAGGAACGTGCATTATCCAGTAAAAAGTAAATAAAAGTAAAGATAGACAGGTAGTTTTATAAAGTAAAGGCAGAGATAAAAAACCATCTCTTATTTACTCATTAAATATTTCATACTTCATGTATGATTAAAAAGTAAAAAATAAAAAATTAAATCCATACTATATACTATATACTATATACTATATACTATATACTATATACTATTATACTATATACTATTTTACTATATACTAATATTTTATCATTATTATTATTGCTGTTATTATTATTATTATTATTATTTTTATATTATAAATGCGATAGTAACTCTGTCTGTCTGTCTGTTACGCTTTCACGCCTAAACCAGTGAACCGATTTTGATGAAATTTGGTATTTATCGCAAAAAATGGGGGAATGGGTAAAAAGAGGGGATGACTGTTCGTATGGAAAATCGTCATTTTTGAAGATATAACAGTGAAACTATGTATTTAGACACCGCTTGTGTCGCTCTAAGTCTATCCCCTCACCCTAGACCCGTCCGGTATGGTAGTACCTGCCGGTAAAGCCCTGGGGATCACTGGAGCACTCAAGCCCCCCACCACGACAAGTTGACAGCCCCCGGGGGATCGTCGAATTAACCTACCCTAATCTACAATCATGTAATAAAGTGATGAAATACACATGTATTTCATCACTTAATATTTTCCAACCCGACCCCAAAAAAAAAAAAAGATATAAATTTAATAAAACTCATCTGTCCCATATCGGTTTTTTTTTCAATCTATAGTGTAAAATCACCCGCAAAGATCTATGTTCTCCTGGTAAGGTGATATGAGTAGCGTTGGAGCTACGAGAAATAAAAAAAATCTTTTTAACTTGCAAAGCTGGGAAATAACGATATTATTTTTAGACAAATGCCTTTAGTTTGTGAAGTCTATTTCGAGTCTCCACTTTCTTAACTACTAGATTTGGGAATAACTCCTTTTTGCTGATTCGCCTGAAACTAACCGAAAAAATCTATCGCTTTGATGAACATTAATTAATAAATAAATTATTATTATTTTTCTGATTTCTTTATTTAGAATAACAATAAAATACATTTTTTTAATTCTGTTTTTCTGACTCTTATACATTAAATTAATCATTATTGTTTTGGATTAATTTTCTCGTTCTTTTTAAAACAAAACAAAACATAGTTCAAGTCAGGTTTATTTCATAATATAATGTACCAGGTATTCATAACGCTCCAGAGTACTGTGCTACGATTTGATACGAGATTTTTATGTAAAATAAAAAAAAAAGTATATTGATCTCACTACAGATTAATGTATCATAGTATGGGAGTCACGTTCTTGATAGCGTTGCATACTAGAAGATCAAATTTAAGTATTCTGGTTTAATTATTAGGACGGCCCACTGTGGCTAATGTTCAATATAAATAAAGGAGGCTTTTAAGGTATACATAATATGTAGTTACAAAATGTATTCCTAAGAAGTTTAAAAAACTTTTTGTTTTACATTTTCTTTCAATAATCGGAACAAGAAAAATGATTTAACTTATAGTCTTCTACACGGAATTATAATTGTAAGATATTGAAAATCTTCATAAAAGAAAATGATGTGTTTAAAGTTAAACATTTTTCTTCTTTTAATTTAAGGTTTTAGGAATTTTAATAGCGTACAAATAGTTTTAAAGAAACAAACTATAATTTAATGACATTAGCATTTGAAAGTGCTGAGAAATCCTAATGAACAAGAGGAAACAAACAAGTAAATAAAAGTTAAATACAATGGAAGTAAGTAAGGAAGGAGTAATATATACATATAATATATAAAAAAATATATATAAATAATTCCATGTAAAGTTTCCTACAGAAACCTGGCTTATGGCCATGATTTCAAAATACTCATCTCAACAAGTCATCTCTAACAGTCCAGTCACAACTAACTAATTCTCAGTTAAGAATATTTGACTGTATAGAAAAACTGGTATTTATAAAAATCAAGTATTGTTTCTCACACTTTCGTAGCAAACAAATAAATAATATACATTTATAAAAAAAATGATAATGTAGAATAATTTAAAATGTCCTTCCGACGTAAACTGACTAAAAATAGACGTGTGGCACTCGGAGACTGCCGCGGTAAAGCTATTGCATAGCATTTTATCAACTTATGCAATTATAATTATATTTTTATTTTATATATGCAGTATTTTTTTTTCTTTGTTCTTTTTTTCTTTGGAGATGCCGTAACTTGTGCTATCTATTTCAATAAAATCGTAATAAAATAATATAATGATACGTGTCAGTGACGAGTGCTCATTGCTCGGATGTGTATTCTTTAGTGTGATGCCACTACTGTATTTATATCACAAGCTTCTCGTCAGCAAGTCTAATAACACGTGATGTCACGTAATTATTTTTTTATAATTTTAACACCATATATATATGTACATATACATACACGATAAGGTCTAACTAGTTGCGGGCTTGAACTTACTCGTGGACGAAGACAAAAAGCACCTAGCGTTGTGTGTGAAAGAGATAGAATCAGTCGTGAGCAGTTAGCAGCTAGTTAGCCCTCATAGTGTAGTCGCACGAACACATACACCGTGCCGAAGTTTGCCAAACTGAAACGACGTTCGATGTTAGGAGTTAGAAATTTTCGCTACGGAATTTCTGAATTCGGTCTCCGCGCTCAAGGCCCGCGATAGAAGCTATGCAATAAAAGGTTTAAAAGGTCTTGTACCCTAGAATTTAAAAAAAGACTAGGAATTCTTAAGAGTTAAGTACAATCCATGAAGAGATTGTTACAAAATTGCTAGGAAGAGTATATTTCCCCTTTTTTGATAAAAAAATATATTTCATTGTAACATAAAAATATAATGAAATCTTAAAAAACAATCAATTCGTTAGATAAATAAATTTTTGAAATAGGCATTCTACATAAATATTGGGTTACAAACCATATATACATACATACATTCTCATATAGTACTTTTAACTGTCAGTCCTTACATTGGTCTTACCATTATAATTTGATTTATTTCATTTGATATATACCCACATATAGACATAGGCATGAACAGAAATATATAATAAGTTGCAATAAATATGTATCATTAACAAGACATTGTCAGACCCCTTATAAAAAAATAAAATAAAATAATAAAATGTAATATTCTTTTGTTGTTTTATGTTCCGATAATAAATTTAAAGCGAATTCCGAGTCTCCAGGCAGAATAAATATTTAAAAAATACTGCGAAACTGTAGAGATCTCGTGTATTGTATAATATGAAGTAGTATGAATTCAAGCAATATGCGACGATCTGCTACAAGAATGCTACGGAAACAAAGAGAACATTGGATAATGACCTTATGTTATACTGACAACGGTCAGTGAATGAAAAAATTTAACAAAACTATGAACTTTGTCTAGTTGTAATGCTTGAGCTAGTTTTTTCTTGCTTACCAGAAATATAGGCGTCAAGTTTAATGCGAAATGTACTTATAGGTCGAAAATGGCCCGAAATAATTTGAGAAAAGTGTAATACGGCCATGCCGCTTTTTTATTTTTGCTTCACTTGGCGGTTCACTATCGTACCAACAGGTTAATTTTACATTTCATTTTTCAGACAATATCGACTTTTATCTATAGTAACAAAATAGTTTTAAATCCAATTACCACTTCAATAAGCAAATATATACATATGTACAAAATTTCTAATTAATTAATGTCGGTTAGGTATGAGTGTTCATATTGTATCATATCGGTTTCGGTTTAAAGACATTTATTTCTCATAAAGAACACAAAAGTTCACTTATAATAAGAAATCACAATAATTTTGCTTGAGGGTACATTTAAAAGTCTGCCTTATGAATTATATACAGTAAAATGAAATGTTGCGGGTAGTTATATTAGACAAACATGTTTAGGTAGGGGTTACATTAACTTATAAATTATTTTGCACATATTCCATTACACGTTTTTTGAATATAGGAAAACTCTTGCTATTAATGATTAAGTCTGATAATTTATTATAAATTTGAACTCCTTCAAATAAAATGTTTTTCTTTCCATAGTTGGTTTTGGTTTTTGGAAGTTCTAGTTTATTACGTTTTCTAGTGTGGTATGTTTGTGTTTTTATTATGAAAGTGTAATTGTAAATGTGTTTTATTTGTTATTATTTTTCTAATCAACATGCAGGTTTTTAAAGTGTATAATTGATTTATATTAAGAAATTTTGTTTTTTTTTTTTTTATATAATTCAACGGATGGCGTCATATAATCATATTTATAAAGAACTTTAATAATTTTATTTTGTAAAGTTTGTAATGACTTTATGTTAGACTTCGCAGCAGTTCCCCATATTTCAATAAAATATTCGATATGAGGTTTTACTAAAGAATTATAAATAATAGGACGAATTGTATTAGGTAAACATAAGGAAATTTTACGTAGTGCTCCTATCAAAGGGGATATTTTATTTTTAAGATGATCAATATGATATTGCCAGGTTAACTTGCTATCCATTATAAGACCTAAATATTTTTCATGATCAGTTTTATTTATTGGCTCGTTAAAAATTGTTAGTTGGTCATGATTTGGTATATTTTTATTTTTAGGCGCGAATATCATATATGATGTCTTTTTGGTATTAATAGTTAATAAATATCTCAAGTCTATCCTACGACGATCCCTATGTACACTACGGGGTTCTGAAACCTTCGCACAAATCGGTAGATTTAAAATTCTCTCTTTATTTAAAAGAAATGTATGTAATGTATGATTAATTATATACCCACATGATCACACAGTTTGTAGTCATTGACACAGCCACATAGTCGGATAGTATTATTAATGAAGCACACAGTTACATTTTCCATAACCATGACATTAGAAAATCATAAAGTCTTGGTCGTTGACAGACTCTTACGCATCGGTGATATCTGTTGTTATTTTACATAACTGTTGTTAATAAAACATAAGTGGATTTAATATGGTTACTATGACAACCGACATAAAACCTAATTTTATGACGGTGACGTGTTAATAGAATGAAGATCCAAATCTACCGTACAATCGGATATGATATTAATCGGTAATTTAGTGGACCGAATGATTCGTTGTGAATTCGCAATGCGAATGTAAGACACTCCGTCTCTGCTTAATACGAGTACATCGGTGCCTATAACTACCTGAATATTCAAAAACGTACCCGGTACTTATATTAATTGGTATTCCGCGCCACCAAAATCACGCAACAGTGGAATGCACGCATGTAGTTTGCATGAAAAATGCTGAGCTAAATCAGAGCTAATTAACGAGATGTATGAACCGGTATCCATTAATACATCTGTCGGGATGCCACCTAGTACCGCCGTAATTACGTCACGATTATTAATGTCAGTTACGACTTCTCGACATAAATTTACGTTACCCGAATTTGATCGTCCTTAAGCAAAACAGTTCGGTTCACTATGACCGACTTTCTTACAGAAGTTACAAGCTACGGATTTAAATTGAAACGAATTAGTCCTTGAGGATTGAGGCAGAGGCAAGTTTCGTGGCTTAGTTTTATTAATGTCAGGTTTAGGCCGTTTATTACTGCATGATGCACTCATGTGTCCCCATTTATTATACTCACAGCATTTAATATTTATTTATTTATATATTTATATACCAAGAGAAGAAATAGTTACATAATTAATTATAAAAGACATGTGATGCACAAGGGATAACTCACCTCTTAAAAGAGACCTCTACGAGAAACCCTTTTCATAAAGGAAACTACATAAAGAAGCGTGGTGTACATAGGTACAATAAAAAGAGTGAAGGGAAAAAAAATATAGAGATTTATATATAGATAAGCAAACAAAAAAATATATAATAATAGAAAATGTTGATATTATACATACATAGATATATACATAAATATACATATATACAAATAGTATATATAAATATATACAAATAGTATGAATAAATAAACATTACATATCAGAAGGTAAAAGTGACAGAAGATGTCACTTAAGTTAATGTTTTAATGCAGGTGCACTTGGTCTCTCTTTGTAAACAGAAGGTGGGAGTGAGTTCCAAAGCTGTGCACCTTGGACAGAGAACGATTTACGGAAAAATTTTGTATTAAAGGAGGGGATATCGAGAGGCTCCACTATGCTATATTTTGCATATCATGTTATATATGCCTGAATATAATGATGAAATTTAAGAATACTCCTTGCCATATAGACATCTAATAATTAATTATAACTGGCTATTGGATAATAATAGTATGTAATTTTACCAGACAAACGTTTCATTATATACTTTTGTTGTTTGACGAATACCTTAACGAATACCATATCCCTAAACATAACGATAATTTTTAAGAATGTGCCCTCATATCTTAGAATTTACAAATTAAAAATACCTATGTAACATATCCCTGAATGTTAAGTTACAATATATTTATTGCCTATTAATGTTTTTTAAGTCTGTGGATTTTTTCGATATTTAGAATATTTTCTACATAGTTTGATATTTTTTTAGAAAATATTCTTAAAAGAAATATGAAATTGTGTATTAGTTATCGTTTTATAATTAATTACAAAAACATTTTCGCTACGTCGAAAACTTCCTATATTAAATGAATCTTGATGGAAATAACATTGTGTTTTACCTAGTGTATTATATACTCCATTGAAGAGCATTTTATTTAACATATCTTTGGTTTAATTTTGTTTTAATTTATATCATGTAGCGAGAAATTTGAAAAATTTTCTAAATTTAAATATGGAAATTTAATGTTTAAATAAAATGAAACTAGTAAATTGTTGTTTGTGTTACGAAAAGGTATAATAATGTTGTTAATCTACTTCACATATTATATCATATTATTATCGTATGCTTTTGAAAAACTTCTATTAAAAAAAATAATAATAACAATACATTGACGATAAAAAATGTATATTATGGATATGGACATGGAGCTTATGAGCTTGTTGCATGTTAAGGTCCGTCAATAATTTTCACACAACTGGAAGCGTATCCCTAAGATGAACTAGAGACTTTCGAATCCCTAGTTTATCACTAGAAAGGAAACGGGACATAACAGAGTTAAATATAAATGAGAATATGACTGAAATCATACCGATATAGGTTATAACCCGAAAGAAATCATGAAAAGAGATACATAGATTTATGGACGACAGATGTGTCAGTCGAGATAGAACCTCTGAAGTAATTCTTATTAGTTATGAATAATTTTTTGTTAAATCGCATTTAAGTTAGTTGTAATTTGATAATAATTAATAATTACCTACAATTTTTTTATGACAAATATAATTCATATCAATACACACGATGTAACTCACAAGCACTACATATTTTAGTAATCAAGATTGCTTAATGCGCTCGGGAATTGCGAGTTGGCTGAGTTGCGAGACTTGGTTTGCTGATAAAAAATTTGGTTTTTCATGGCATTGCGTTTTCATGCGAATGCCAAGTCAATCTATTTATTTAAACATAAAATATTTTTAATTTTAATGTGGTCACTATGAGATATGGTTAGATAGTTAATAACGTTATAACTTAAGACAGAAGGCCCCTTAAGAGGGGACCGAAAAGATCGACCGACTTGGTATTACGTACATCATCCAAAATTTTACAATGAAAGAACAGTGTTGCGGGACTTGTTTTTTTTTTAACTTTTGTTATCGATGGCTTCTCATTTATTTTTGTGGAAAACCTCCTTTTTCTCTTTTTTTCCAGTATGATCTACTTCTCTAACACTCGTGCTATCAACGAATTTTCTGAGAGCCCACTCTCTGACTTATGATACGAGCTACACGTGTATATTTATAGATTACCTTGAAAAGTGGACAGAAAATTCAAAATATTTTAGTTTTTCCCTGAGTTATTCACTAAACACAAATTGTTTTCAAAATTTTGAAGCTTCTTTATAAACTAGAAGCGCCTTACAGTTTTGATGATGGGTCAGTCAGTGAATGAAAAAATTTAACAAAACTAAGAACTTTGTCTAGTTGTAATGCTTGAGCTACTTTTTTCTTGCTTACCAGAAATATAGGCGTCAAGTTTAATGCGAAATGTACTTATAGGTCGAAAATGGCCCGAAATAATTTGAGAAAAGTGTAATACGGCCATGCCGCTTTTTTATTTTTGCTTCACTTGGCGGTTCACTATCGTACCAACAGGTTAATATTACATTTCATTTTTCAGACAATATCGACTTTTATCTATAGTAACAAAATAGTTTTAAATCCAATTACCACTTCAATAAGCAAATATATACATATGTACAAAATTTCTAATTAATTAATGTCGGTTAGGTATGAGTGTTCATATTGTATCATATCGGTTTCGGTTTAAAGACATTTATTTCTCATAAAGAACACAAAAGTTCACTTATAATAAGAAATCACAATAATTTTGCTTGAGGGTACATTTAAAAGTCTGTAGTTATATTAGACAAACATGTTTAGGTAGGGGTTATATTAACTTATAAATTAGTTTGCACATATTCCATTACACGTTTTTTGAATATAGGAAAACTCTTGCTATTAATGATTAAGTCTGATAATTTATTATAAATTTGAAGTCCTTCAAATAAAATGTTTTTCTTTCCATAGTTGGTTTTGGTTTTTGGAAGTTCTAGTTTATTACGTTTTCTAGTGTGGTATGTATGTGTTTTTTTTATGAAAGTGTAATTGTAAATGTGTTTTATTTGTTATTATTTTTCTAATCAACATGCAGGTTTTTAAAGTGTATAATTGATGTATATTAAGAATTTTTTTTTTTTTTTTTTTATATAATTCATCATATTTATAAAGAACTTTAATAATTTTATTTTGTAAAGTTTGTAATGACTTTATGTTAGACTTCGCAGCAGTTCCCCATATTTCAATAAGATATTCGATATGAGGTTTTACTAAAGAATTATAAATAATAGGACGAATTGTATTAGGTATACATAACGAAATTCTACGTAGTGCTCCTATCAAAGGGGATATTTTAATTTTAAGATGATCAATATGATATTGCCAGGTTAACTTGCTATCCATTATAAGACTTAAATATTTTTCATGATCAGTTTTATTTATTGGCTCGTTAAAAATTGTTAGTTGGTAATGATTTGGTATATTTTTATTTTTAGGCGCGAAGATCATATATGATGTCTTTTTGGTATTAATAGTTAATAAATATCTCAAGTCTATCCTACGACGATCCCTATGTACACTACGGGGTTCTGAAACCTTCGCACAAATCGGTAGATTTAAAATTCTCTCTTTATATAAAAGAAATGTATGTAATGTATAATTAATTACATACCCACATACATACCCACATGATCACACAGTTTTTAGTCATTGACACAGCCACATAGTCGGATAGTATTATTAATGAAGCACACAGTTACATTTTCCATAACCATGACATTAGAAAATCATAAAGTCTTGGTCGTTGACACACTCTTACGCATCGGTGATATCTGTTGTTATTTTAATAAAACATAAGTGGATTTAATATGGTTACTATGACAACCGACATAAAACCTAATTTTATGACGGTGACGTGTTAATAGAATGAAGATCCAAATCTACCGTACAATCGGATATGATATTAATCGGTAATTTAATGGACCGAATGATTCGTTGTGAATTCGCAATGCGAATGTAAGACACTCCGTCTCTGCTTAATACGAGTACATCGGTGCCTATAACTACCGGAGTATTCAAAAACGTACTCGGTACTTATATTATTTGGTATTTCCGCGCCACCAAAACCACGCAACAGTGGAATGCACGCATGTAGTTTGCATGAAAAATGCGTAGCTAAATCAGAGCTAATTAACTAGATGTATGAACCGGTATCCATTAATACATCTGTCGGGATGCCACCTAGTACCGCCGTAATTACGTCACGATTATTAATGTCAGTTACGACTTCTCGACAAAAATTTACGTTACCCGAGTTCGATCGTCCTTAAGCAAAACAGTTCGGTTCACTATGACCGACTTTCTTACAGAAATAACAAGCTACGGATTTAAATTGAAACGAATTAGTCCTTGAGGATTGAGGCAGAGGCAAGTTTCGTGGCTTAGTTTTATTAATGTCAGGTTTAGGCCGTTTATTACTGCATGATGCACTCATGTTTCCCCATTTATTATACTCACAGCATTTAATATTTATTTATTTATATATTTATATACCAAGAGAAGAAATAGTTACATAATTAATTATAAAAGACATGTGATGCACAAAGGATAACTTATCTCTTAAAAGAGACCTCTAGGAGAAACCCTTTTCATAAAGGAAACTACATAAAGAAGCGTGGTGTACATAGGTACAATAAAAAGAGTGAAGGGAAAAAAATATAGAGATTTATATATAGATAAGCAAACAAAAAAAAATATAATAATAGAAAATGTTGATATTATACATACATAGATATATACATAAATATACATATATACAAATAGTATATATAAATATATACAAATAGTATGAATAAATAAACATTACATATCAGAAGGTAAAAGTGACAGAAGATGTCACTTAAGTTAATGTTTAAATGCAGGTGCACTTGGTCTCTCTTTGTAAACAGAAGGTGGGAGTGAGTTCCAAAGCTGTGCACCTTGGACAGAGAACGATTTACGGAAAAATTTTGTATTAAAGGAGGGGATATCGAGAGGCTCCACTGTGCTATATTTTGCATATCAGGTTATATATGCCTGAATATAATGATGAAATTTAAGAATACTCCTTGCCATATAGACATCTAATAATTAATTATAACTGGCTATTGAATAATAATAGTATGTAATTTTACCAGACAAACGTTTCGTTATATACTTTTGTTGTTTGACGAATACCTTAACGAATACCATATCCCTAAACATAACGATAATTTTTAAGAATGTGCCCTCATATCTTAGAATTTACAAATTAAAAATGCCTATGTAACATATCCCTGAATGTTAAGTTACAATATATTTATTGCCTATTAATGTTTTTTAAGTCTGTGGATTTTTTCGATATTTAGAATATTTTCTACATAATTTGATAATTTTTTTAGAAAGTATTCTAAAAAAAATATCAAATTGTGTATTAGTTATCGTTTTATAATTAATTACAAAAACATTTTCGCTACGTCGAAAACTTCCTATTAAATGAATCTTGATGGAAATAACATTGTGTTTTACCTAGTGTATTATATACTCCATTGAAGAGCATTTTATTTAACATATCTTTGGTTTAATTTTGTTTTAATTTATATCATGTAGCGAGAAATTTGAAAAATTTTCTAAATTTAAATATGGAAATTTAATGTTTAAATAAAATGAAACTAGTAAATTGTTGTTTGTGTTACGAAAAGGTATAATAATGTTGTTAATCTACTTCACATATTATATCATATTATTATCGTATGCTTTTGAAAAACTTCTATTAAAAAAAAATAATAATAACAATACATTGACGATAAAAAATGTATATTATGGATATGGACATGGAGCTTATGAGCTTGTTGCATGTTAAGGTCCGTCAATAATTTTCACACAACTGGAAGCGTATCCCTAAGATGAACTAGAGACTTTCGAATCCCTAGTTTATCACTAGAAAGGAAACGGGACATAACAGAGTTAAATATAAATGAGAATATGACTGAAATCATACCGATATAGGTTATAACCCGAAAGAAATCATGAAAAGAGATACATAGATTTATGGACGACAGATGTGTCAGTCGAGATAGAACCTCTGAAGTAATTCTTATTAGTTATGAATAATTTTTTGTTAAATCGCATTTAAGTTAGTTGTAATTTGATAATAATTAATAATTACCTACAATTTTTTTATGACAAATATAATTCATATCAATACACACGATGTAACTCACAAGCACTACATATTTTAGTAATCAAGATTGCTTAATGCGCTCGGGAATTGCGAGTTGGCTGAGTTGCGAGACTTGGTTTGCTGATAAAAAATTTGGTTTTTCATGGCATTGCGTTTTCATGCGAATGCCAAGTCAATCTATTTATTTAAACATAAAATATTTTTAATTTTAATGTGGTCACTATGAGATATGGTTAGATAGTTAATAACGTTATAACTTAAGACAGAAGGCCCCTTAAGAGGGGACCGAAAAGATCGACCGACTTGGTATTACGTACATCATCCAAAATTTTACAATGAAAGAACAGTGTTGCGGGACTTGTTTTTTTTTAACTTTTGTTATCGATGGCTTCTCATTTATTTTTGTGGAAAACCTCCTTTTTCTCTTTTTTTCCAGTATGATCTACTTCTCTAACACTCGTGCTATCAACGAATTTTCTGAGAGCCCACTCTCTGACTTATGATACGAGCTACACGTGTATATTTATAGATTACCTTGAAAAGTGGACAGAAAATTCAAAATATTTTAGTTTTTCCCTGAGTTATTCACTAAACACAAATTGTTTTCAAAATTTTGAAGCTTCTTTATAAACTAGAAGCGCCTTACAGTTTTGATGATGGGTCAGTCAGTGAATGAAAAAATTTAACAAAACTAAGAACTTTGTCTAGTTGTAATGCTTGAGCTACTTTTTTCTTGCTTACCAGAAATATAGGCGTCAAGTTTAATGCGAAATGTACTTATAGGTCGAAAATGGCCCGAAAAAATTTGAGAAAAGTGTAATACGGCCATGCCGCTTTTTTATTTTTGCTTCACTTGGCGGTTCACTATCGTACCAACAGATTAATTTTACATTTCATTTTTCAGACAATATCGACTTTTATCTATAGTAACAAAATAGTTTTAAATCCAATTACCACTTCAATAAGTAAATATATATGTACAAAATTTCTAATTAATTAATGTCGGTTAGGTATGCGTTTTTTTTTTTCGAGTTGACAGTAGCTGTTAGCCCTATTGGCTTTTACAGCGTCACCGGGAGGGGTGGGCGGCCCGATGGGACCTACCCGTTTAATTCGGGCCCAAAGGGCCCGACATAGGGATACGCCCGTCCCAAGGGTGCCTCTAAGAGGCCGGACCTCGGCTTAGGACGTCGTTGTAGTGGAGGATGATTTGGATATTGGAATACATGACGTCCCCCGACGGCAGAACGCCGGAGCGACGTGTTAGAAACGGGACCTCGTCTTCGCCGGCGAAGGCGGTGTTTTTGTGTCTTGTTGTCTTGAGGACTTTTATGTCTGTACTGTCGGTCATATGTTTACTGTCAGGGTCTAGGAGGGGTGTCTGGGACGCCTAATCGTAAGTACTAATTGCCATTGGCTTTGAACGCTCCCACGGCACTCAACATGCCCGCGTGCTGGCACATTGCCAGCATGCGAGCCTGAGAATTGCCATCGGAGGCCCTCAGCTTGGCAGCGAACGTCTGCACCTCCGCGGGGTCTATAAGACTCGCGAAGTCACAGACTAACTGCAAGTCAGCTGCGAGGCCGGTTGCCGGTATGTGCGCGGGTGCCTGAGGGGCCTGTGTTGCCTTAGGGGCCTGGGTTGCCTGAGGGGCCATGGGTGCCTTAGGGGCCTGGGTTGCTGTCGGTTCGTTAATAACGCTAGGCCTATGCCAGGCGTTTTTTGCAGGAGGAGCAGCAGGGATGGGAGCCGGCTCTTGGGCTTTGATGGGTTTCCGCCCAGCTTTCGCCCAGTGCGGCGCTTTGGGACATCCGCGAAAGTTCGCGGGATGACCCTGCTGGCCGCACAGGACGCAGCTAGGCGGCTCCTCCGTAGGCCCGACCCTGCTGCAGTCGGATGTGCCATGGTCGCCTAGGCACTTTACGCAGCGCGGGCGTGCGTAGCAGAACCTCTGCGAATGGCCATATAGTTGGCATCGGTGGCATTGCCCCGGGGCGCCGCGGTTTCTCGGGGGCTCGATTTCCAAGCCCGACAATCGGCAAACTGAAGGTATATTATAAATTTTCTTACCTTCCGGGGTAAGGGACAGATGAACTAGTACCATGTCAAAGGGTTTTTTGTTGGGCCTGTGCATGCGATGCACTTCCAACACCGGCAGATTTTGGGACTGAAGGTCCTCTTTGATAACGTTCACAGGTATCTCCGCGGGGAGACCCTTGATTACTACCGTAAGCCTACGCTCCTCCGGGAGGGCGTAGGTGTGGTACTCAATATTTTTTTTCCGTAACATCGCGGTCAATGCACGGTGGTCGGTTGGAGTGGCTGCAGAGACC
Organism: Danaus plexippus; assembly: GCF_018135715.1. NCBI lineage: Eukaryota > Metazoa > Arthropoda > Insecta > Lepidoptera > Nymphalidae > Danaus > Danaus plexippus. Next base: position 158,498 of record NW_026869862.1, read on the forward strand.
TTGATCCCTACTGCCGTGTTCCGAGCTGACGTAAAATTTATGTTTTTATCATTAAGTAAGCTGGAAATATCGTTCCAGCTTTTGTTTGTTCTAATGTAGAGCGGCGGAGGCAACATCGATTTCCACGCGGTGGTCGGTATTGTTGTACCCGCAGCTGTGCGAACAGGTGCGGGCGCAGGTGCGGACACAGATGTGCCCACAGGTGCAGACACAGGTGTGCCCGCAGGTGCGCGCGCAGCCGCGCCGGCAGCTGCGGGTGACGTCACTATTTTCTTTACTGGCGTCGGAGCCTTCAGCGACTTCGCCGCCTTCCTCTTCCCCGATTTAGATACAACGGGCCTGAACCCGTCGTTGTCCTCCTCGGTGTCGGAAGTCAGCGAAGAAGAAGACTCCCACTCGTTTTCGGAGCATTCCATGTCGGATGGAATGCGGCGTTGTGGGCAGCCTGGTGAAGCCGGGCTATCCGTGTCGAAAGAGGCCATCCTCGGTGGCTTGCAAGGGTCGGTGTATTGTTGGAAGATATTTGGAAATTTGTTTTCGAGGAACTGTAGTAGTCCCTCGAATCGGACTTTATAATTGTCGCCCATGATGGACGACGGAACGGGGAGTGTCCTCCCTGCCTTGACAGGGAGGTGTATAAATGTAAGAAAGTACGAATACTAGTCCCTGCTTTTAGGTAACAGGGGTGTACCTACTTCCCTATCGACTGTGATACCTGGCGGCAGAACAACGGCCTTAGGTATGCGTGTTCATATTGTATCATATCGGTTTCGGTTTAAAGACATTTATTTCTCATAAAGAACACAAAAGTTCACTTATAATAAGAAATCACAATAATTTTGCTTGAGGGTACATTTAAAAGTCTGCCTTATGAATTATATACAGTAAAATGAAATGTTGCGGGTAGTTATATTAGACAAACATGTTTAGGTAGGGGTTACATTAACTTATAAATTATTTTGCACATATTCCATTACACGGTTTTTGAATATAGGAAAACTCTTGCTATTAATGATTAAGTCTGATAATTTATTATAAATTTGAACTCCTTCAAATAAAATGTTTTTCTTTCCATAGTTGGTTCTGGTTTTTGGAAGTTCTAGTTTATTACGTTTTCTAGTGTGGTATGTATGTGTTTTTTTATGAAAGTGTAATTGTAAATGTGTTTTATTTGTTATTATTTTTCTAATCAACATGCAGGTTTTTAAAGTGTATAATTGATTTATATTAAGAAATTTTTTTTTTTTTTTTTTTTATATAATTCAACGGATGGCGTCATATAATCATATTTATAAAGAACTTTAATAATTTTATTTTGTAAAGTTTGTAATGACTTTATGTTAGACTTCGCAGCAGTTCCCCATATTTCAATAAGATATTCGATATGAGGTTTTACTAAAGAATTATAAATAATAGGACGAATTGTATTAGGTATACATAACGAAATTCTACGTAGTGCTCCTATCAAAGGGGATATTTTATTTTTAAGATGATCAATATGATATTGCCAGGTTAACTTGCTATCCATTATAAGACCTAAATATTTTTCATGATCAGTTTTATTTATTGGCTCGTTAAAAATTGTTAGTTGGTCATGATTTGGTATATTTTTATTTTTAGGCGCGAAGATCATATATGATGTCTTTTTGGTATTAATAGTTAATAAATATCTCAAGTCTATCCTACGACGATCCCTATGTACACTACGGGGTTCTGAAACCTTCGCACAAATCGGTAGATTTAAAATTCTCTCTTTATATAAAATAAATGTATGTAATGTATGATTAATTACATACCCACATGATCACACAGTTTTTAGTCATTGATACAGCCACATAGTCGGATAGTATTATTAATGAGGCACACAGTTACATTTTCCATAACCATGACATTAGAAAATCATAAAGTCTTGGTCGTTGACAGACTCTTACGCATCGGTGATATCTGTTGTTATTTTAATAAAACATAAGTGGATTTAATATGGTTACTATGACAACCGACATAAAACCTAATTTTATGACGGTGACGTGTTAATAGAATGAAGATCCAAATCTACCGTACAATCGGATATGATATTAATCGGTAATTTAATGGACCGAATGATTCGTTGTGAATTCGCAATGCGAATGTAAGACACTCCGTCTCTGCTTAATACGAGTACATCGGTGCCTATAACTACCGGAGTATTCAAAAACGTACTCGGTACTTATATTATTTGGTATTTCCGCGCCATCAAAACCACGCAACAGTGGAATGCACGCATGTAGTAGATTTTTATGTAAAATAAAAAAAAAAGTATATTGATCTCACTACAGATTAATGTATCATAGTATGGGAGTCACGTTCTTGATAGCGTTGCATACTAGAAGATCAAATTTAAGTATTCTGGTTTAATTATTAGGACGGCCCACTGTGGCTAATGTTCAATATAAATAAAGGAGGCTTTTAAGGTATACATAATATGTAGTTACAAAATGTATTCCTAAGAAGTTTAAAAAACTTTTTGTTTTACATTTTCTTTCAATAATCGGAACAAGAAAAATGATTTAACTTATAGTCTTCTACACGGAATTATAATTGTAAAATATTGAAAATCTTCATAAAAGAAAATGATGTGTTTAAAGTTAAACATTTTTCTTCTTTTAATTTAAGGTTTTAGGAATTTTAATAGCGTACAAATAGTTTTAAAGAAACAAACTATAATTTAATGACATTAGCATTTGAAAATGCTGAGAAATCCTAATGAACAAGAGGAAACAAACAAGTAAATAAAAGTTAAATACAATGGAAGTAAGTAAGGAAGGAGTAATATATGCATATAATATATAAAAAAAATATATATAAATAATTCCATGTAAAGTTTCCTACAGAAACCTGGCTTATGGCCATGATTTCAAAATACTCATCTCAACAAGTCCACTCTAACAGTCCAGTCACAACTAACAAATTCTCAGTTAAGAATATTTGACTGTATAGAAAAACAGGTATTTATAAAAATCAAGTATTGTTTCTCACACTTTCGTTGCAAACAAATAAATAATATACATTTATAAAAAATTTGATAATGTAGAATAATTTAAAATGTCCTTCCGACGTAAACTGACTAAAAATAGACGTGTGGCACTCGGAGACTGCTGCGGTAAAGCTATTGCATAGCATTTTATCAACTTATGCAATTATAATTATATTTTTATTTTATATATGCAGTAATTTTTTTCTTTGTTCTTTTCTTCTTTGGAGATGCCGTAACTTGTGCTATCTATTTCAATAAAATCGTAATAAAATAATATAATGATACGTGTCAGTGACGAGTGCTCATTGCTCGGATGTGTATTCTTTAGTGTGATGCCACTACTGTATTTATATCACAAGCTTCTCGTCAGCAAGTCGAATAACACGTGATGTAACGTAATTATTTTTTTATAATTTTAACACCATATATATATGTACATATACATACACGATAAGGTCTAACTAGTTGCGGGCTTGAACTTACTCGTGGACGAAGACAAAAAGCACCTAGCGTTGTGTGTGAAAGAGATAGAATCAGTCGTGAGCAGTTAGCAGCTAGTTAGCCCTCATAGTGTAGTCGCACGCACACATACACCGTGCCGAAGATTGCCAAACTGAAACGACGTTCGATGATAGGAGTTAGAAATTTTCGCTACGGAATTTCTGAATTCGGTCTCCGCGCTCAAGGCCCGCGATAGAAGCTATGCAATAAAAGGTTTAAAAGGTCTTGTACACTAGAATTTAAAAAAAGACTAGGAATTCTTAAGAGTTAAGTACAATCCATGAAGAGATTGTTACAAAATTGCTAGGAAGAGTATATTTCCCCTTTTTTGAAAAAAATATATTTCATAGTAACATAAAAATATAATGAAATCTTAAAAAACAATCAATTCGTTAGATAAATAAATTTTTGAAATAGGCATTCTACATAAATATTGGGTTACAAACCATATATACATACATACATTCTCATATAGTACTTTTAACTGTCAGTCCTTACATTGGTCTTACCATTATAATTTGATTTATTTCATTTGATATATACCCACACATAGACATAGGCATGAACAGAAATATATAATAAGTTGCAATAAATATGTATCATTAACAAGACATTGTCAGACCCCTTATAAAAAATTAAATTAAAAAATAAAATGTAATATTCTTTTGTTTTTTTATGTTCCGATAATTAATTTAAAGCGAATTCCGAGTCTCCAGGCAGAATAAATAATTAAAAAATACTGCGAAACTGTAGAGATCTCGTGTATTGTATAATATGAAGTAGTAGGAATTCAAGCAATATGCAACGATCTGCTACAAGAATGCTACGGAAACAAAGAGAACATTGGATAATGACCTTATGTTATACTGACAACGGTCAGTGAATGAAAAAAATTAACAAAACTAAGAACTTTGTCTAGTTGTAATGCTTGAGCTACTTTTTTCTTGCTTACCAGAAATATAGGCGTCAAGTTTAATGCGAAATGTACTTATAGGTCGAAAATGGCCCAAAATAATTTGAGAAAAGTGTAATACGGCCATGCCGCTTTTTTATTTTTGCTTCACTTGGCGGTTCACTATCGTACCAACAGATTAATTTTACATTTCATTTTTCAGACAATATCGACTTTTATCTATAGTAACAAAATAGTTTTAAATCCAATTACCACTTCAATAAGCAAATATATACATATGTACAAAATTTCTAATTAATTAATGTCGGTTAGGTATGAGTGTTCATATTGTATCATATCGGTTTCGGTTTAAAGACATTTATTTCTCATAAAGAACACAAAAGTTCACTTATAATAAGAAATCACAATAATTTTGCTTGAGGGTACTGTCATTTTTAGAAATATAACAGTGAAACTATGTATTTAGACACCGCTTGTGTCGCTCTTAGTCTGACCCCTCACCCCAGACCCGTCCGGTATGGTAGTACCTGCCGGTAAAGCCCTGGGGATCACTGGAGCACTCAAGCCCCCACCACGACAAGTTGACAGCCCCCGGGGATCGTCGAATTAACCTACCCTAATCTAAAATCATGTAATAAAGTGATGAAATACACATGTATTTCATCACTTAATATTTTCCAACCCGACCCCAAAAAAAATAAAAAGATATAAATTTAATAAAACTCATCTGTCCCATATCGGATTTTTTCAATCTATAGTGTAAAATCACCCGCAAAGATCTATGTTCTCCTGGTAAGGTGATATGAGTAGCGTTGGAGCTACGAGAAATAAAAAAAATCTTTTTTACTTGCAAAGCTGGGAAATAACGCTATTATTTTTAGACAAATGCCTTTAGTTTGTGAAGTCTATTTCGAGTCTCCACTTTCTTAACTACTAGATTTGGGAATAACTCCTTTTTGCTGATTCGCCTGAAACTAACCGAAAAAATCTATCGCTTTGATGAACATTAATTAATAAATAAATGATTATTATTTTTCTGATTTATTTATTTAGAATAACAATATAATATATTTTTTTAATTCTGTTTTTCTGCCTCTTATACATTTAATTAATCATTATTGTTTTGGATTAATTTTCTCGTTCTTTTTAAAACAAAACAAAACATAGCTCAAGTCAGGTTTATTTCATAATATAATGTACCAGGTATTCATAAAGCTCCAGAGTACTGTGCTACGATTTGATACGAGATTTTTATGTAAAATAAAAAAAAAGTATATTGATCTCACTACAGATTAATGTATCATAGTATGGGAGTCACGTTCTTGATAGCGTTGCATACTAGAAGATCAAATTTAAGTATTCTGGTTTAATTATTAGGACGGCCCACTGTGGCTAATGTTCAATATAAATAAAGGAGGCTTTTAAGGTATACATAATATGTAGTTACAAAATGTATTCCTAAGAAGATTAAAAAACTTTTTTTTTTACATTTTCTTTCAATAATCGGAACAAGAAAAATGATTTAACTTATAGTCTTCTTAGTCTTAGTCTTAAATATTTATATATATTTTTTTATATATTATATGTATATATTACTCATTCTTACTTACTTCCATTGTATTTAACTTTTATTTACTTGTTTGTTTCCTCTTGTTCATTAGGATTTCTCAGCACTTTCAAATGCTAATGTCATTAAATTATAGTTTGTTTCTTTAAAACTATTTGTACGCTATTAAAATTCCTAAAACCTTAAATTAAAAGAAGAAAAATGTTTAACTTTAAACACATCATTTTCTTTTATGAAGATTTTCAATATCTTACAATTATAATTCCGTGTAGAAGACTATAAGTTAAAGTTATCATATTTATAAAGAACTTAATAATTTTATTTTGTAAAGTTTGTAATGACTTTATGTTAGACTTCGCAGCAGTTCCCCATATTTCAATAAGATATTCGATATGAGGTATTACTAAAGAATTATAAATAATAGGACGAATTGTATTAGGTATACATAACGAAATTCTACGTAGTGCTCCTATCAAAGGGGATATTTTATTTTTAAGATGATCAATATGATATTGCCAGGTTAACTTGCTATCCAATATAAGACCTAAATATTTTTCATGATCAGTTTTATTTATTGGCTCGTTAAAAATTGTTAGTTGGTCATGATTTGGTATATTTTTTTTTTTAGGCGCGAAGATCATATATGATGTCTTTTTGGTATTAATAGTTAATAAATATCTCAAGTCTATCCTACGACGATCCCTATGTACACTACGGGGTTCTGAAACCTTCGCACAAATCGGTAGATTTAAAATTCTCTCTTTATATAAAAGAAATGTATGTAATGTATGATTAATTACATACCCACATGATCACACAGTTTTTAGTCATTGACACACACATAGACACATAGTCGGATAGTATTATTAATGATGCACACAGTTACATTTTCCATAACCATGACATTAGAAAATCATAAAGTCTTGGTCGTTGACACACTCTTACGCATCGGTGATATCTGTTGTTATTTTAATAAAACATAAGTGGATTTAATATGGTTACTATGACAACCGACATAAAACCTAATTTTATGACGGTGACGTGTTAATAGAATGAAGATCCAAATCTACCGTACAATCGGATATGATATTAATCGGTAATTTAATGGACCGAATGATTGGTTGTGAATTCGCAATGCGAATGTAAGACACTCCGTCTCTGCTTAATACGAGTACATCGGTGCCTATAAATACCGGAGTATTCAAAAACGTACTCGGTACTTATATTATTTGGTATTTCCGCGCCACCAAAACCACGCAACAGTGGAATGCACGCATGTAGTTTGCATGAAAAATGCTTAGCTAAATCAGAGCTAATTAACGAGATGTGTGAACCGGTATCCATTAATACATCTGTCGGGATGCCACCTAGTACCGCCGTAATTACGTCACGATTATTAATGTCAGTTACGACTTCTCGACAAAAATTTACGTTACCGGAGTTCGATCGTCCTTAAGCAAAACAGTTCGGTTCACTATGACCGACTTTCTTACAGAAGTTACAAGCTACGGATTTAAATTGAAACGAATTAGTCCTTGAGGATTGAGGCAGAGGCAAGTTTCGTGGCTTAGTTTTATTAATGTCAGGTTTAGGCCGTTTATTACTGCATGATGCACTCACGTGTCCCCATTTATTATACTCACAGCATTTAATATTTATTTATTTATATATTTATATAACAAGAGAAGAAATAGTTACATAATTAATTATAAAAGACATGTGATGCACAAGGGATAACTCATCTCTTAAAAGAGACCTCTACGAGAAACCCTTTTCATAAAGGAAACTACATAAAGAAGCGTGGTGTACATAGGTACAATAAAAAGAGTGAAGGGAAAAAAAATATAGAGATTTATATATAGATAAGCAAACAAAAAAATATATAATAATAGAAAATGTTGATATTATACATACATAGATATATACATAAATATACATATATACAAATAGTATATATAAATATATAAAATTGTATATATAAATATATACAAATAGTATGAATAAATAAACATTACATATCAGAAGGTAAAAGTGACAGAAGATGTCACTTAAGTTAATGTTTAAATGCAGGTGCACTTGGTCTCTCTTTGTAAACAGAAGGTGGGAGTGAGTTCCAAAGCTGTGCACCTTGGACAGAGAACGATTTACAGAAAAATTTTGTATTAAAGGAGGGGATATCGAGAGGCTCCACTATGCTATATTTTGCATATCATGTTATATATGCCTGAATATAATGATGAAATTTAAGAATACTCCTTGCCATATAGACATCTAATAATTAATTATAACTGGCTATTGGATAATAATAGTATGTAATTTTACCAGACAAACGTTTCATTATATACTTTTGTTGTTTGACGAATACCTTAACGAATACCATATCCCTAAACATAACGATAATTTTTAAGAATGTGCCCTCATATCTTAGAATTTACAAATTAAAAATGCCTTTGTAACACATCCCTGAATGTTAAGTTACAATATATTTATTGCCTTTTAATGTTTTTTAAGTCTGTGGATTTTTTCGATATTTAGAATATTTTCTACATAATTTGATAATTTTTTTAGAAAATATTTTTAAAAAAAATATCAAATTGTGTAGTAGTTATCGTTTTATAATTAATTACAAAAACATTTTTGCTACGTCGAAAACTTCCTATATTAAATGAATCTTGATGGAAATAACATTGTGTTTTACCTAGTGTATTATTTACTCCATTGAAGAGCATTTTATTTAACATATCTTTGGTTTAATTTTGTTTTAATTTATATCATGTAGAGAGACATTTGAAAAATTTTCTAAATTTAAATATGGAAATTTAATGTTTAAATAAAATGAAACTAGTAAATTGTGGTTTGTGTTACGAAAAGGTATAATAATGTTGTTAATCTAATTCACATATTATATCATATTATTATCGTATGCTTTTGAAAAACTTCTATTAAAAAAAAAAAAAACAATACATTGACGATAAAAAATGTATATTATGGATATGGACATGGAGCTTATGAGCTTGTTGCATGTTAAGGTCCGTCAATAATTTTCACACAACTGGAAGCGTATCCCTAAGATGAACTAGAGACTTTCGAATCCCTAGTTTATCACTAATTATCGGAAAGTCTATCTAAAGCTGTACTGTACACACACGATTCCGCCGAAACCTACTGTGAGTATGCAAGGGAGAAGGTCAGATTGCTTCGTTACACCAAGGTACCTTTTTCAGAAACTCAATTAATTGAACTTATTTCCGGTGAAATAGTAGAAGTCGACGTTAAAATGACTAATTTAGACAAATTTAAATAACACAGTTCGTACTGTGCCTGATCTGATAGTTTTACTTTCTACGTATGAAAAGGCTTCTAAAAAAATAAAAAAGTAATTCCTGGAAGTTATAAAACCCTAACAATCTATTGCTAATAGTACAAAACGATTTAAATAGTACAAAACGATTTAAGTCGAGTAATGAAGTGGGTTTCAAGGCAGAAAAAAGGTATTACACTTGTGGTAAAACGCGACACCTTATGTCACAGTGCCCTAAAAATACTTTTCAGTCTAGTATCAAAGAATTGAATAAAAAAATTCATAATCAATTAGAGTAAATTGCACCTTCTGTAAAAAGGAGGGTCACATTTTTTGTAAAGTGCTTGTATCGAGTTGCTTGTTCTGTATGTAACAAGATGGGCCATTCATCTGACAAATATTTTTACCGACTTTAAAGACTTGAGGAAAATAAAAACATGGACGTTGAAAACACTAATTGACTAGAAACATCGAGGATTGCATTATGAAGAGGGTTTGGTCTAGAACCGAGGATCGTACATAAATCTTTTATTCCAACTTTCACTCAAGTTCCTTGGAATATAGTTCTTGCATCAAACTATTTCAGTACACATCTGGTAAATGTAAACAATTTATAGTGGGTACTAAGGCTAACAGCAATCCTGTGCCGCTGGTTGGAGGCCGCCCATCTGAGACCTGCTGTCTCTGGGCACCGCCTCGCCGGCGGCGACTCTGCCATGCTGCCATGACGGCAGGGCTGCAAACGCCCGCCCCAACAACCCGCTTACATTCACAAGTGGAATCGCAGCCAGCTCATGGGTCCTACGCCCCGAAGAGTTAACCTCGACCCCTCCTGCGGGGGGCCCAATATGGCCTCGTTGTTGTAGCAATCCTGCTTTATTATCGTCAGCACGTAGAGTCCACGATCTCACTTTATTGACAATTGAAGAATAAAAATTTATTGACCAGGGTAACGCCATTATATTATTACTTTAATTACAAAACACAACTGACTTTTCAAAGAAAATAATTAAAACAGTACGACTTCTTGGTAAATCACTTGTTTATTTTCAATTTCACAAAGTAATGCACAATTACATCCAAAAAGGCTCTTTATATAATCTCTCCTCCCCTCTCCTTTCCTCTCCTCACCTCACCACACCTCTCCTCACCACACCTCTCCCCTCCTCGATACATCACACCACTCCACACCTCGCCCGCCGCCAACTCGCCCCTTAGTCAATACAGCTCCTCTTATTTTTTGTTACAGTCGGCCATCCTGGAACAATTGCACCGCAATTGGCGCAAACATTCGATTAGCTTTCCAATAAACCAGTAAGGTCATCTCTAGTTACCAAGTCATCATCACTACTAGTCTCACTACAGTCTCACTAAAGTCTGGAGCACTACGATATAGTCTAAGAGAATCTGCTGCACCAATTCCCGAAAACTCTTTATAGCCCCTCATTGCTTTAACGCTATCGATTTCATGTCGCCCATTATCAAGAACCTTTTGTACAATGTAAGGCCTAGAATACAACACTCGCAACTTACTATTTACATTCTTAACTTCACTTAACGTGGGCGATTGCTTATAGAGAACTAAAGCACCCTTGTTAAATTTATTCTCAGGTTTACGAAGATTTTCATAATTTTTCTTCATAATTATGGCTTTTCGTTTTAATCGCTCGGAAGCATTTTTACGTTTCTCGTCAACCGGCTTAAAATTTTCGTTCCCGATCAAATTAGACATGAGTCGATCTCTATGACTAAACATAATTTCATAAGGGTGATAACCTAGACTTCCGTTAATTATATTTTTGATTCCCCAAACCACATCGGGTATACACTCTGTCCACATGTTAGTATCTATATTACGAGTACGCATAGCATCCAATAATGTACGGTTGTATCGTTCAACCTGTCCATTGGCGCGTGGACATGCTATAGGATTTAAAGTATGGCGAAAATTATGATTAGTTGAAAACTCTTTGAAAATTCTACTAGTAAAAGCAAAATTTCTATCCGATACTACTCTTCTCCGATAACCGAACAAATTAAACATATCTTTTAAAATAATTTACAGCCTCTACGGAATTCATTGTTCTAACAAAAACTTTGAAAAGGAATCTACTATCATTGAAATACATTGATGACTCTTTTTAGTTTTACCAAAAGGCCGGGGTGATCAATGTGAACTAATTCCATAAGAATAGAAGACTTAGGAATGGGATGTAACTCATCACTTCGTTTACCATAATTGCCTTTTGAATATGAACACTCCAAGCAATGATTCACATATTTTTTTAATAAAACGAGTCATCTTAGGAAACCAATAATCCGATTTAATTAGTTCCTCACATTGTTTGAAGCCGATATGACCTGTTTGATCGTGAAATTTTTGCATAAACTTCCATCTTGCAAAGGAAAGAACGACTAACTTAGCAGCCCTTTATAGTTTTCCTGTATAATCGTTTATTTTTAATTTATAATCATTTTTAACATCAGTGCAAGCCTGACCTTCTGATAATTGCTTTATTATGCTATTTAATTTATCATTTTTCCGCTGAATAGTCAACTACCAGTCATCAGAAGATATCATATTTATATACCTATCGAACACTTGAGAATACCGAATGTGTTTTGTTGACTTAGCTTCACCTATGTCGGACTGCGACTGAGAGCATCGACATGCGTCATACGTTCTCCTGGTCTATATGCGATCTGGATATCGTATTCCTGGATCGTAAGCCGCCACCTTGCTATACGAAGGATTAAATCCTTTTTGAGCAATGTATACCTTACAGCTGAACAATCGGTAACTATTTTAATTAATTGTCTATAAACATATATACGATTTTTTTTTAAAGAATCAACGACAGCTAACGTCTCAAGTTCATAACTATGATACATACTTTCTTCGAGAGAAGTAACTACTATAATAAAACACTGGTTTTAATTCGCCTTCCGTTTAAAGTTGGAATAAAATTCACGCTACCCCTATTTTACTTGCGTCTGTATGTATCTCACAAGGTAGTAAGGGGTCGTATAAAGCCAACACAGGTCGGGAACCTTTGTTTTAATAAATCGAAACAATCTTCATGTTAACTATCCTAGATCCATTCAGATTTCTTTTTTGTTAGATCTGTCAACGGCTTCGCTATGATTGCAAATTTATTAATGAACTTTCTGAAGTAACTACACAGTCCTAAAAATTGTCGTATTTGATGTAGATTATTCGGCTTAGAATAAATTCTCCACTGCGTGTATTTTACGATTTCCGGGCCTAAAACCATTAGAACTAATCTCATAATCCAGAAATGAAACTTTTGTTTTAGGAAATGTACACTTTTTAAGGTTTAATTTTAAATCTGCTTTACGCAACTGAGATAGTACCTTTTCTCATAATTTTAAACCATCACATACGCTCGAAGTTGATAGTAACATGTCATCCATAAAGGTTACAATTTCATCACTACCCACAAGTTTCACCAATTTTTTTTTTTGGGATTACCCTCATGAAAACTGACGGGGCATTGGCTAACCCGAATAGTACCCTCAAATATTCATAAAGACTATCAAGAGTAATTAATGACGTTTTATGCATAGAATCTGTTCTAATTGATAAGTTATGGTAGCCGGAAAATAAGACTAAATTTGTAAAATATTGTTTACCCGATAACTTATTTAATTGGTCATCTATATGAGGCATAAGGAATCTATCTTTAATAGTAATCCTATTTAATTCCCTGAATCGACACAATCTATAGTCCCCCTTTTTTTTCGTACTAATATAATCGGAGATGCGTATTGCGAATTCGATTTTCTAATAATACCCCCTTTTATTAAATCATTTACCATTGTCTTTACAACTTCTCTTTCCGTAAGCGCTAATCTATACGGCTTTCGAACTACCGGTTTGTTTGTTTCGAGCTCAATAGCCATTTCACCTAAATTTGTACACCCTATGTCGCCAATATTTTTAGCAAAACAATCCCCATACGACTTTAAAAGATTAATTAACGTTACTTGATCATTATTTACAATATCACCGACATCAATATTTTCAAGTTCATTATAATTATCAGAACACTCTCCTCTCCTCAAAGTAAAGCAGTATGATCTCACCTCTGGGTCCGATATGCATTTTTCACCTCGTTGTTCCTTTTTTTTCAATAAATGGTACGGGAACCAATATTGCAGACTCTTATGAAGCCGTTCCCATTTCGTAGCACGGAGCTGGTTACGGCATATACTACGTTACCTCATCCTGAACTGCCTGGGCCTCGTACAGTAATCTCCACAATCGGCGTCACGTATTGTAAATTGAACCAAGTTATCTCCAATCGGTACAGAAGTGTCTTCGACTAATTTTACTCTGTAATAGCTAGTATCATCACACAGGTCGATATTATACAAGTTATTGGGGGTAGTTGTTGCCCTTGATAAGTGAGCGCCACACTGAAACACTTTTAGCGTTATGTCATTTTGATTTACAACGGTCTGGCCTATAATAAGAGAGATATCACCCAAATCGACGTTTGTTACTACAGCAGACGTTTTGACGTGAACCTCGTCGATTGATAATTCAAACTGTACCTCTCCTAATGCTCGAACTGTATCACCGTTAAATCCTTTTAACACTGTATTTGTAGGCATTAGTTTGAGTTTAAGGGCATCAGATGCTCCCTTGAGTAGTATATTAAGCTCGCTACCAGTATCTAAATAAGCCTTGAAAAAAAAGTTCACTTACCCTCACACTTTTTCTTATACACATCATTCAACTGTGATATCAATTGAACTTTCCTAACAGGATTTGGTTCTACTTCTGTTGAATTACACATGTTCGCCAAGTTCGCCATGTTCGCCAAGTTTACCACACCTGAAACACTTCGTTTATCGGTTAATTTACATGTTGTAGCCACGTGCCCTGTTTCTTTACAGCGATAACAGATCGGTGATTTTTTGAATATACTGTCTTCTGCATGTGTTGCTCTTGGTATATTATTTGATTTAGAGGGTAGATATGAATCAAAAGCTGACAAAAATCCTTCATATAACTCATCCGGAGTAGAACACTGAACATTTCTACTCGTTTTTGATCGTACGTAATGTCCTTGATGCTATCCGGATCTCTTCACTTTTATACTTTTTGTTGTAGGTAATCGCACTTCTGATTATTACTTTAATTACAAAACACAACTGACTTTTCAAAGAAAATAATTAAAACAGTACGACTTCTTGGTAAATCACTTGTTTATTTCCAATTTCACAAAGTAATGCACAATTACATCCAAAAAGGCTCTTTATATAATCTCTCCTCCCCTCTCCTCTCCTCTCCTCACCTCACCACACCTCTCCTCACCACACCTCTCCCCTCCTCGATACATCACACCACTCCACACCTCGCCCGCCGCCAACTCGCCCCTTAGTCAATACAGCTCCTCTTATTTTTTGTTACAATATTTTGGCCACGATCCGAATCCAAGACTGATAGAATCAATAACAGGTAGTCTAGGTGGAAAATTTCACAAACCCATTTCAAGCCCTCGATTATATCTACTGGTTTTGTCGATTGGTTGAACTATCCAAAAGCCGCGACAGTGGGTCAATTAATTTAAATGAATTAATTATCTTTGACCTCAACAGGGACCTAGAGCGGACCTAGAGCGACATCGAAAATAGTTACGAGTTTGGATTAAGTCTCTACTCAAAGAAGCTGGTATTGAAGCTTCTAGCAGATCTGTAAGATCTTCAGTAGCTTCCCTTAACTGAATGGAATGCTTTTCAAAAGATACAATTTAAAAACTGGAAAATGGAGGCAAGATCCTTTAGAAGATACTTCAAAAGAGTTGTTTTAAATCAGTCACAGTAAAATACAAAAGCTTAGCTGTCAAGCTATTTTGATTGTATTCCATAAATCAAATTGTTATTAAAATAAATTATTGTATTCCAATAATTTAATTTTTATTGGACACATTATAGCAAGGTCATAATATTTATGACCAGGTGATAACAAACACGTCACTCAAGATGGATTCCGGATGTCAACATGTAACAATAATTGAGAGTTTTAACTAACACTAAAACTTACCTATTATTTTTCCTTAAGACATCCGGAATCCAGGTAATTTCTACCTGGTTCATCTCGAATATGTATAATGAATTAAGAATTATCAATTTGTTAAAATGTGCAAGTTTCCTCCCTCCAAATTCACATTAGAGAGCAGCACTTGCACCGGAAGGGAGTGAAAACTGGACTAAAAGGCTAAAAAGACAGGTGCTTGACTCAAGATGGATTCCGGATGTCTTAAGGAAAAATAAAAGGTAAGTTTTATTGTTACTTAAAACTCTCTATTATATTCAGGGATATATAACATGATATGCAAAATACAGCATAGTGGAGCCTCTCGATATGCCCTCCTTTAATACAAAATTTTTCAGTAAATCGTTCTCTGTCCAAGGTGCAAAGCTTTGGAACTCATTCCCACCTTCTGTTTAAAAAGAGAGACCAAGTGCACCTGCATTTAAACATTAACTTAAGTGACATCTTCTGTCACTTTTACCTTCTGATATGTAATGTTTATTTATTTATACTAGTTGTATATTTTTAACGAACAAATAATTCTTTTAACAAAATATTTGTGTTATCACTTTATATCACTTTAAACATTGATTTAGTAATTTAACACTTTTTCACTTATACTGTTTTACAAAGTTTCGTTGCAGCTCTTGATCCAACTGATGACAACTGATGTAACGAGCTCTCGTCAGTTTGCAGCCATTATTATAGTCTCGATTGTCTATGGTGGGAGCAACCGGTGGCGGGGGATGGGGGCAGATTTAGTTCGTCAACACGGCCTCTCCTGACAAGGCAGCGTCCTCGCGGCTACCCTGCTCAGCTGTGGTTTGTTCTTCGTAGGAATCGGATTCACAGCTCTCAAAGAATGCTGCGCAAGCGTCGGGAGTCCACTCACCTTTCCAAGGTACTACGTACTCGGCAGCCGCTTGTGTTACCTTGCCATAAGAGTTTGAGAGTAAGGTAAGCTCATAGCGGTTGTTTGCTAGCGCTTTGGTGAGGCGGTATGGACCCCTCATGCCACTGTCCAACTTTCCTGCTCTTTGAGATTGTTTTATAACATAAACTAAATCATTAACCTTATACCTCCTAGGCGTATTGCGGTATTTATTTCCGTAGGCGTCCTGAAGTTCTCGATTTTTATTCAAATTGGTTTCAGCCGTTTGTCTTCTTAATTCACGCCATGCTTCGCGATTAGGCGTGGATCCCTCTATCGTTACATCCTTAATAAGGGAATTGATTAACGGTGTAGTCGCCTCCGTGTCAATGAGTAAGTTTAATGCTGAATACGAAGTAGAGGCATGTTTAGTTATATTCAAAGTTAATTGAACCTTCCATAGAACTTGTGACCAATGTGCAGACTTCAGTTTTATTTCTACTCTAATCATATTAATACGGTGCGGCAGTACCTCTCAACCTGGCCATTAGACTGGCGCATTTCGGGAGTAATTAAGTGCATCTCAATGCCATATTCTATTAGAAAGGTATTAAAATCCGCGCTGTCGAACATTCGACCCCTATCACAAACGAGTAACCGTGGTGTACCGAAGATACCTATTGCGTTAGTTATAATTCGGATGAATCTTGTTTACGCATTGGGAACATTAAACAAAATTTGGTAAAAGCGTCTATTAAAATTAAAACGTAATTATAACCGTCGGATTCCGGCAGCGGTCCTAAAGAATCGACATGTATCGTGTCAAATGGGATTGAAGGTTTTTCCCACGATGTAATTGGCTGGAGTGGCGCACGTGGTACCTTTTTATATGTTAAACAATTTACACAATGTAAAATATACTTTTTAGTAAAACTATGCAATCCGGGGAACCAAAAATGCGTCAAAATTAAATTTACTGTCTTTTCATAACTCAGATGCTGGTGTTCGTCGTGAAAAACACGTAGTAGGCTAAGCCTGTAAGCTTTGGGTACATAATATAAAAGTCGCGACTGCTCACCTTTGACATCATATTTGTAATACAACATGTCATTTTTCTTTTTGTATCGGGTATCGTCCAATTGACCATCATTAAGCTTTTCTAATAAGACTGCTATCTCGTTGTCAGCGGATTGTGCAATTTGGGCCCACGTTTTAGGTTTAACCGGAGTACATAGATTAACAGGATTCCTACTGAGGTAGTCAGCATCAGACATCATTGTACCCTTTCTATATTCTAAAGTGAAGTCATAATCTTGAAGATATATCCACCATCTGGCTACTCTGGGTTGTAAGTCCTTTTTGTTTTGCGTTAACTTAAGTGCATTGCAATCGGTAACTATTTTAAAATGCTTAGCAATCAAGTATTGGCGGAAATGCTGTAGTGCTCTTACTACTGCAAGGGTTTCCAGCTCATAAGAGTGGTACTTTGGTTCTGCTCCTACTGTGACCCTGCTGTAATAAGCAATGACGCGTTTACACTTCTCGAGATCCACCTGTAGTAGAACCGCTCCATAGCCTTGAGAACTAGCGTCTGTATGAAGTTCAGTTTCTAACTGCGGATCGAAAATTTTTAAAATCGGTTCACTCGTTAAAATTTTAATTATTTCCTGCCTTGCTTTTTCTTGTTGAATTCCCCAATTAAATTTAGCATTCTTGCGAGTTAGTGCAGCGATGCAGGCTGTTTTATAAGAGTAACCACATATATATCGACGGAAATAGCCCGCTAAGCCTAAAAATTGTCTAAGCTGTTTGACGTTCTGTGGCTGTGGTGATTAAACCAACGCTTTTATTTTATTCTCGCTTGGCCTTACCTGACCATTGCCAATGATTCTACCAAGATATTCAACTTCTGGAGTTAAAAATGTACACTTTCGAATTTCACCGAAAAGCCAGCATCGGTTGATTGATAGAATCGAGTAATTTTAAACCTTCATTGATGTCATTGAAGTCTCAGTAAGTTTAACTCGATACTGAATTATATTAGATTTGTTTTAATTTTTTTTTTTTTTTTATATATTTCACATGATAAGTTTGGTTTATATACATTTTTTTACTTGTTATTTTTTTTTTAATTACCATACATTTAATTTTACTGTCTTACTTTATATATATGTTCACTTCCAGATTAATTATTTGTGGAATCAGAAAATACATATATGTCGAAGTACGGTCCAGGCCGTGGTTTTTAAAAAGAGTGACGCCAGCATAACTGACGTCATCAATGACTTTATTCTTAATTGTAGACCAACATTGTTGTGACTACACTTACACAGGTGGCTACGCAGGTGGTTATGCGGCTAACACCTGATTATTTCAACTACCCACAATTATTTGTTTTTTGAATAATAAGAACTACGCCGTTATATATGTTTTAAAAAGAAATGCCAGCTTCGAAAGTTAAATTTTTTGTACTGGTCTCGTAGCTCCAACGGAACTCATAACATCCTACCAGGGAAACATAAATCTATGAAGGTGATGTATCACTATGAATTGAGAGTGAAATTTATGCTATATGAACATATTGGGACAGACGTGTGTTTTAAATATTTCATATATTGAATATATATTGATATTTATTGATATTTATTTGTTTGTCTGTGTTCGTGTGTCATAGCCCAATTTACATTTATTAGAACTTATTTATTTATTAATTTTTTCCTGTTATTCTTATGAAGATATTTTTGTTCCTATCATATATAAGTTTCTTTTGCGTGTTCCTGAAATCTCGTTTTATGGAAGTGAATTGAATTCATAAAATAATTTGTATTATTTTCAAGTTCGTAGAGCAGTGGACGATCATCGTTCAGTATTGCATACAAAACATGATTCCTCAATTAATGTTCATCTGTAATACAAGGTTATAAAGTCAGGGTATATAAAAATTTTAATTATTATTATAAAACTATTAACTATTATTATTTATTATCACTAAGGTGATCTTTCTCCCCATTAATCTCAAGCTCTAGTTGGTTTGTATAATTTTAAGTTCCATATATTTTTTTATTAAAATTATTAATAAATGCTAGATTTATTAATAATTTTATTCAATGCTTTCAATTTGCGTGTAACTTAATTATAACTGTAATTAACTGTATGATGATAACTTTAATAAACTCAGTTTAACGTATGAGAAGAAATGTGGGAAAAATTCCTCTATCTAAGCTGTATTGGTTGCATAACACCAACTCATAACATCCTACTAAGAGAACATACAACCGCGTAGGTGATGTTTCACAAGGGGGTGGAAGTGAAACTATCTATCTATATTTAATATAGTCTACTTGTTTGTGTGATGGTTGTCTTTTATGTATGTGTAAGTTTGGTATGACTGGCTTGCTAGCTGGCTCTTTGATAATTACGAATATTGACATCGCACTATTATTTATTCTTACTTCAAAGTTAAATTCATAACGAGGGCAAAGTGGACAGAAAATTCAAAATAGTTTAGTTTTTCCCTGAGTTATTCACTAAACACAAATTGTATTCAAAATTTTGAAGCTTCTATATAAACTAGAAGCGCCTTACAGTTTGGATGATGGGTCAGTCAGTGAATGAAAAAATTTAACAAAACTAAGAACTTTGTCTAGTTGTAATGCTTGAGCTACTTTTTTCTTGCTTACCAGAAATATAGGCGTCAAGTTTAATGCGAAATGTACTTATAGGTCGAAAATGTCCCGAAATAATTTGAGAAAAGTGTAATACGGCCATGCCGCTTTTTTATTTTTGCTCGACTTGGCGGTTCACTATCGTACAAACAGGTAAATTTTACAATTCATTTTTCAGACAATATCGAATTTTATCTATAGTAACAAAATAGTTTTAAATCCAATTACCACTTCAATAAGTCAATATATATTGTTAGTTATAATTATTTAAAATAATTTAAATTGTGATATTCTTGATGATTCTAAGCTTAACGATATTTATATTCTCATCTAGAAATGTTACCTTTGAATATTATAAATAAGATGTAAGTACTAGACTGGGGGATTTCTGGTACGAGTTGTGGAGCAATAAAAATCTAAGTGGAAGTACTGCCTTATTTATTTCTAACAATATGTACAAAATTTCTATTTAATTAATGTCGGCTAGGTATGCGTGTTCATGCCTCCTGGGTCTGGAAGTGGCACTAAATAAGACGACAGCCATCTCCTTCCATGCCCCTCGCCGCAGAGCCCATCTGGAGCTTAAAGTGATGGTAGAGGGCGTAGAAATTCCAGTCGAGGTGCATGCGAAGTACCTCGGCCTTACTTTGGACTCCCGGTGGAGCTTCAAGGAGCATTTTAAGCTCCTCGCTCCACGGCTGTGCGCTGCCGCATCCGGCCTCGGACGGCTCCTCCCCAACGTGGGAGGGCCTGGTGCAAAGTGCCGTCGGTTGTTTCACGGGGTGATACGGTCAATGGCACTATACGGAGCACCGGTGTGGGCTGAGTGCGTCACACCCTGCACGCAAGCCCTTTTGCGCAGGCCGCAAAGGATAATCGCAACCAGAGCCGTGCGGGCATATCGCACGGTTAGCCACAGGGCGGCCTGCGTACTAGCGGCCACGCCTCCTTTTGACATCGATGCACTTGTGCTTGCGGAGGTGTATCGGCACAGAGTCGAGGCGAGGCAGCGGGGTGAAGAGCCTACTCTAGTAGACATAGAGCAGGCCCGAACCGAAGCGCGGATTGAGGCTCTACACCGTTGGAAGGAGGCACTTGCCAACCCTACCGCAGGTCACCGGACGATTGCCGCGTTTCGCCCGGTGTTAGAGGAGTGGGTGGGGCACCATCGGGGCAACCTCACCTTCCGCCTGGTGCAGATTCTAACCGGACATGGTTGTTTCGGCCACTACCTGCACCGGGTCGCCAGAAGGGAAGAAACGCCACAGTGTCACCACTGCGGCGATCCCGACGACACTGCCGACCACACTATGGTAGTGTGTCCGGCGTGGCAAAATGAGCGCCGTGCACTCACTTCGGCGCTCGGCGGGAGGATGCTCTCGCTTCCAAGTTTGGTCGAGGCCATGATTGGTAGCGATGAGGCTTGGGAGGCTGCCGCTTGCTTCGCCGAAGCAGTAATGTCGGCGAAGGAAGCCGCGAAGAGGGAGCGGGAGGTAAATGCTCTAGCCGCTTCCATCCGGCGTAGACGTACGGGTCGGAGGAGACGGGTGAACCCGTAAACGCCTTTCTTCGACGACCTAGAGGTTCGACCAGCCTGCGTCAAATGGCACTGACGCAGGCATTGCACCTGGTCACCACGTTTGGGGATTATCTCGGCTTTCCCGGGTAGTCCCCCATCGGCGCGGTAGTCCGGCGCAGTAGCCGGGCGGCCCGGGGTGAATTGGTGAATTGCTACAGCAGGTCCCAAATCACCCTAAATACGGGCAGGAAGGGAAGCCGGGGAGTTTTAGTGCGTATTCCCAGTGCCAACACCATCAGGCGCTGGGCGAACCCCACACAAAACTCACTGTCGAGCCAGGGCAGTGACCAGTCTGTAAGAGGATTTCTCCCCGAAAAAAAAAAAAAAAAAAAGGGTATGCGTGTTCATATTGTATCATATCTTAGGTCTATCCAACGACGATCCCTATGTACACTACGGGGTTCTATAACCTCTCGCACAAATCGGTAGATTTAAAATTCTCTCTTTCGATAAACGAAATGTATGTAATGAAACTAGTATTTTGCGGATAAACTGCGCGTGATTTATTTTTGTAAAAAACTACATACTCCCGACGTTTCGGTTACTTTTCAGCAACCGTGGTCACATCTGACATCTCGTCTGCCCGTAATCACGGTTGCTGAAAAGTAACCGAAACGTCGGGAGTATGTAGTTTTTTACAAAAATAAATCACCAAAGTTTATCCGACAAATACTAGTTTCACTTAAATGAATTAAACTCGCGAAAATCTTAGATCTCATTATGTATGTAATGTATGACTAATTATACATACCCACATGATCACACAGTTTTTAGTCATTGACACAGCCACATAGTCGGATAGTATTATTAATGAAGCACACAGTTACATTTTCCATAACCATGACATTAGAAAATCATAAAGTCTTGGTCGTTGACACACTCTTACGCATCGGTGATATCTGTTGTTATTTTAATAAAACATAAGTGGATTTAATATGGTTACTATGACAACCGGCATAAAACCTAATTTTATGACGGTGACGTGTTAATAGAATGAAGATCCAAATCTACCGTACAATCGGATATGATATTAATCGGTAATTTAATGGACCGAATGATTCGTTGTGAATTCGCAATGCGAATGTAAGACACTCCGTCTCTGCTTAATACGAGTACATCGGTGCCTATAACTACCGGAGTATTCAAAAACGTACTCGGTACTTATATTATTTGGTATTTCCGCGCCACCAAAACCATGCAACAGTGGAATGCACGCATGTAGTTTGCATGAAAAATGCTTAGCTAAATCAGAGCTAATTAACGAGATGTGTGAACCGGTATCCATTAATACATCTGTCGGGATGCCACCTAGTACCGCCGTAATTACGTCACGATTATTAATGTCAGTTACGACTTCTCGACAAAAATTTACGTTACCCGAGTTCGATCGTCCTTAAGCAAAACAGTTCGGTTCACTATGACCGACTTTCTTACAGAAGTTACAAGCTACGGATTTAAATTGAAACGAATTAGTCCTTGAGGATTGAGGCAGAGGCAAGTTTCGTGGCTTAGTTTTATTAATGTCAGGTTTAGGCCGTTTATTACTGCATGATGCACTCATGTGTCCCCATTTATTATACTCACAGCATTTAATATTTATTTATTTATATATTTATATACCAAGAGAAGAAATAGTTACATAATTAATTATAAAAGACATGTGATGCACAAAGGATAACTTATCTCTTAAAAGAGACCTCTACGAGAAACCCTTTTCATAAAGGAAACTACATAAAGAAGCGTGGTGTACATAGGTACAATAAAAAGAGTGAAGGGAAAAAAAATATAGAGATTTATATATAGATAAGCAAACAAAAAACATATAATTATAGAAAATTTTGATATTATACATACATAGATATATACATAAATATACACATAAATATATACAAATAGTATGAATAAATAAACATTACATATCAGAAGGTAAAAGTGACAGAAGATGTCACTTAAGTTAATGTTTAAATGCAGGTGCACTTGGTCTCTCTTTTTAAACAGAAGGTGGGAATGAGTTCCAAAGCTTTGCACCTTGGACAGAGAACGATTTACTGAAAAATTTTGTATTAAAGGAGGGCATATCGAGAGGCTCCACTATGCTGTATTTTGCATATCATGTTATATATCCCTGAATATAATAGAGAGTTTTAAGTAACAATAAAACTTACCTTTTATTTTTCCTTAAGACATCCGGAATCCATCTTGAGTCAAGCACCTGTCTTTTTAGCCTTTTAGTCCAGTTTTCACTCCCTTCCGGTGCAAGTGCTGCTCTCTAATGTGAATTTGGCGGGAGGAAACTTGCACATTTTAACAAATTGATAATTCTTAATTCATTATACATACTCGAGATGAACCAGGTAGAAATTACCTGGATTCCGGATGTCTTAAGGAAAAATAATAGGTAAGTTTTAGTGTTAGTTAAAACTCTCAATTATTGTTACATGTTGACATCCGGAATCCATCTTGAGTGACGTGTTTGTTATCACCTGGTCATAAATATTATGACGTTGCTATAATGTGTCCAATAAAAATTAAATTATTGGAATACAATAATTTATTTTAATAACAATTTGATTTATGGAATACAATCAAAATAGCTTGACAACTAAGCTTTTGTATTTTACTGTGACTGATTTAAAACAACTCTTTTGAAGTATCTTCTAAAGGATCTTGCCTCCATTTTCCAGTTTTTAAATTGTATCTTTTGAAAAGCATTCCATTCAGTTAAGGGAAGCTACTGAAGATCTTACAGATCTGCTAGAAGCTTCAATACCAGCTTCTTTGAGTAGAGACTTAATCCAAACTCGTAACTATTTTCGATGTCGCTCTAGGTCCGCTCTAGGTCCCTGTTGATGTCAAAGATAATTAATTCATTTAAATTAATTGACCCACTATCGCGGCTTTTGGATAGTTCAACCAATCGACAAAACCAGTAGATATAATCGAGGGCTTGAAATGGGTTTGTGAAATTTTCCACCTAGACTACCTGTAATTGATTCTATCAGTCTTGGATTCGGATCGTGGCCAAAATATAATGGCGTTACCCTGGTCAATAAATTTTTATTCTTCAATTGTCAATAAAGTGAGATCGTGGACTCTACGTGCTGACGATAATAAAGCAGGATTGCTACAACAACGAGGCCATATCGGGCCCCCCGCAGGAGGGGTCGAGGTTAACTCTTCGGGGCGTAGGACCCATGAGCTGGCTGCGATTCCACTTGTGAATGTAAGCGGGTTGTTGGGGCGGGCGTTTGCAGCCCTGCCGTCATGGCAGCATGGCAGAGTCGCCGCCGGCGAGGCGGTGCCCAGAGTCAGCAGGGGTCTCAGATGGGCGGCCTCCAACCAGCGGCACAGGATTGCTGTTAGCCTTAGTACCCACTATAAATTGTTTACATTTAACAGATGTGTACTGAAATAGTTTGATGCAAGAACTATATTCCAAGGAACTTGAGTGAAAGTTGGAATAAAAGATTTATGTACGATCCTCGGTTCTGGACCAAACCCTCTTCATAATGCAATCCTCGATGTTTCTAGTCAATTAGTGCTTTCAACGTCCATGTTTTTATTTTCCTCAAGTCTTTAAAGTCGGTAAAAATATTTGTCAGATGAATGGCCCATCTCGTTACATACAGAACAAGCAACTCGATACAAGCACTTTACAAAAAATGTGACCCTCCTTTTTACAGAAGGTGCAATTTACTCTAATTGATTATGAATTTTTTTATTCAATTCTTTGATACTAGACTGAAAAGTATTTTTAGGGCACTGTAACATAAGGTGTCCCGTTTTACCACAAGTGTAATACCTTTTTTCTGCCTTGAACCCCACTTCATTACTCGACTTAAATCATTTTGTACTATTTAAATCGTTTTGTACTATTAGCAATAGATTGTTCGGGTTTTATAACTTCCAGGAATTACTTTTTTATTTTTTTAGAAGCCTTTTCATACGTAGAAAGTAAAACTATCAGATCAGGCACAGTACGAACTGTGTTATTTAAATTTGTCTAAATTAGTCATTTTAACGTCGACTTCTACTATTTCACCGGAAATAAGTTCAATTAATTGAGTTTCTGAAAAAGGTACCTTGGTGTAACGAAGCAATCTGACCTTCTCCCTTGCATACTCACAGTAGGTTTCGGCGGAATCGTGAGTGTACAGTACAGCTTTAGATAGACATTCCGATAATTAGTGATAAACTAGGGATTCGAAAGTCTCTAGTTCATCTTAGGGATACGCATCCAGTTGTGTGAAAATTATTGACGGACCTTTACATGCAACAAACTCATAAGCTCCATGTCCATATCAATAATATACATTTTTTATCGTCAATGGATTGTTTTTTTTTTTAAATAGAAGTTTTTCAAAAGCATACGATAATAATATGATATAATATGTGAAGTAGATTAACAACATTATTATACCTTTTCGTAACACAAACAACAATTTACTAGTTTCATTTTATTTAAACATTAAATTTCCATATTTAAATTTAGAAAATTTTTCAAATGTCTCTCTACATGATATAAATTAAAACAAAATTAAACCAAAGATATGTTAAATAAATGCTCTTCAATGGAGTATATAATACACTAGGTAAAACACAATGTTATTTCCATCAAGATTCATTTAATATAGGAAGTTTTCGACGTAGCGAAAATGTTTTTGTAATTAATTATAAAACGATAACTAATACACAATTTGATATTTTTTTTAGAATACTTTCTAAAAAAATTATCAAATTATGTAGAAAATATTCTAAATATCGAAAAAATCCACAGACTTAAAAAACATTAATAGGCAATAAATATATTGTAACTTAACATTCAGGGATATGTTACATAGGCATTTTTAATTTGTAAATTCTAAGATATGAGGGCACATCTTAAAAATTATCGTTATGTTTAGGGATATGGTATTCGTTAAGGTATTCGTCAAACAACAAAAGTATATAATGAAACGTTTGTCTGGTAAAATTACATACTATTATTATCCAATAGCCAGTTATAATTAATTATTAGATGTCTATATGGCAAGGAGTATTCTTAAATTTCATCATTATATTCAGGCATATTTAACATGATATGCAAAATATAGCATAGTGGAGCCTCTCGATATCCCCTCCTTTAATACAAAATTTTCCGTAAATCGTTCTCTGTCCAAGGTGCACAGCTTTGGAACTCACTCCCACCTTCTGTTTACAAAGAGAGACCAAGTGCACCTGCATTTAAACATTAACTTAAGTGACATCTTCTGTCACTTTTACCTTCTGATATGTAATGTTTATTTTTTCATACTATTTGTATATATTTATGTGTATATTTATGTATATATCTATGTATGTATAATATCAAAATTTTCTATTATTATATTTTTTTTGTTTGCTTATCTATATATAAATCTCTATATTTTTTTTCCCTTCACTCTTTTTATTGTACCTATGTACACCACGCTTCTTTATGTAGTTTCCTTTATGAAAAGAGTTTCTCGTAGAGGTCTCTTTTAAGAGATAAGTTATCCTTTGTGCATCACATGTCTTTTATAATTAATTATGTAACTATTTCTTCTCTTGTTATATAAATATATAAATAAATAAATATTAAATGATGTGAGTATAATAAATGGGGACACATGAGTGCATCATGCAGTAATAAACGGCCTAAACCTGACATAAATAAAACTAAGCCACGAAACTTGCCTCTGCCTCAATCCTCAAGGACTAATTCGTTTCAATTTAAATCCGTAGCTTGTAACTTCTGTAAGAAAGTCGGTCATAGTGAACCGAACTGTTTTGCTTAAGGACGATCGAACTCGGGTAACGTAAATTTTTGTCGAGAAGTCGTAACTGACATTAATAATCGTGACGTAATTACGGCGGTACTAGGTGGCATCCTGACAGATGTATTAATGGATACCGGTTCACACATCTCGTTAATTAGCTCTGATTTAGCTAAGCATTTTCATGCAAACTACATGCGTGCATTCCACTGTTGCGTGGTTTTGGTGGCGCGGAAATACCAAATAATATAAGTACCGAGTACGTTTTGAATACTCCGGTAGTTATATGTGCGATATGATTTGTGCGAAGGTTTCAGAACCCCGTAGTGTACATAGGGATCGTCGTAGGATAGACTTGAGGTATTATTAACTATTAATACCAAAAAGACATCATATATGATCTTCGCGCCTAAAAATAAAAATATACCAAATCATGACCAACTAACAATTTTTAACGAGCCAATAAATAAAACTGATCATGAAAAATATTTAGGTCTTATAATGGATAGCAAGTTAACCTGGCAATATCATATTGATCATCTTAAAAATAAAATATCCCCTTTGATAGGAGCACTACGTAGAATTTCGTTATGTATACCTAATACAATTCGTCCTATTATTTATAATTCTTTAGTAAAACCTCATATCGAATATCTTATTGAAATATGGGGAACTGCTGCGAAGTCTAACATAAAGTCATTACAAACTTTACAAAATAAAATTATTAAAGTTCTTTATAAATATGATTATATGACGCCATCCGTTGAATTATATAAAAAAAAAAAACAAAATTTCTTAATATAAATCAATTATACACTTTAAAACCTGCATGTTGATTAGAAAAATAATAACAAATAACACACATTTACAATTACACTTTCATAAAAAAACACATACATACCACACTAGAAAACGTAATAAACTAGAACTTCCAAAAACCAAAACCAACTATGGAAAGAAAAACATTTTATTGAAGGAGTTCAAATTTATAATAAATTATCAGACTTAATCATTAATAGCAAGAGTTTTCCTATATTCAAAAAACGTGTAATGGAATATGTGCAAAATAATTTATAATTTAATGTAACCCCTACCTAAACATGTTTGTCTAATATAACTACCCGCAACATTTCATTTTACTGTATATAATTCATAAGGCAGACTTTTAAATGTACCCTCAAGCAAAATTATTGTGATTTCTTATTATAAGTGAACTTTTTTGTTCATTATGAGAAATAAATGTCTTTAAACCGAAACCGATATGATACAATATGAACACGCATACCTAACCGACATTAATTAATTAGAAATTTTGTACATATATATTTGCTTATTGAAGTGGTAATTGGATTTAAAACTATTTTGTTACTATAGATAAAAGTCGATATTGTCTGAAAAATGAAATGTAAAATTAACCTGTTGGTACGATAGTGAACCGCCAAGTGAAGCAAAAAAAAAAAAAGCGGCATGGCCGTATTACATTTTTCTCAAATTATTTCGGGCCATTTTCGACCTATAAGTACATTTCGCATTAAACTTGACGCCTATATTTCTGGTAAGCAAGAAAAAACTAGCTCAAGCATTACAACTAGACAAAGTTCATAGTTTTGTTAAATTTTTTCATTCACTGACCGTTGTCAGTATAACATAAGGTCATTATCCAATGTTCTCTTTGTTTCCGTAGCATTCTTGTAGCAGATCGTCGCATATTGCTTGAATTCATACTACTTCATATTATACAATACACGAGATCTCTACAGTTTCGCAGTATTTTTTAAATATTTATTCTGCCTGGAGACTCGGAATTCGCTTTAAATTTATTATCGGAACATAAAACAACAAAAGAATATTACTTTTTATTTTATTTTTTTATAAGGGGTCTGACAATGTCTTGTTAATGATACATATTTATTGCAACTTATTATATATTCTGTTCATGCCTATGTCTATGTGTGGGTATATATCAAATGAAATAAATCAAATATAATGGTAAGACCAATGTAAGGACTGACAGTTAAAAGTACTATATGAGAATGTATGTATGTATATATGGTTTGTAACCCAATATTTATGTAGAATGCCTATTTCAAAAATTTATTATCTAACGAATGATTGTTTTTTAAGATTTCATTATATTTTTATGTTACAATGAAATATATTTTTTATCAAAAAAGGGGAAATATACTCTTCCTAGCAATTTTGTAACAATCTCTTCATGGATTGTACTTAACTCTTAAGAATTCCTGGTTTTTTTTAAATTCTAGTGTACAAGACCTTTTAAACCTTTTATTGCATAGTTTCTATCGCGGGCCTTGAGCGCGGAGACCGAATTCAGAAATTCCGTAGCGAAAATTTCTAACTCCTAACATCGAACGTCGTTTCAGTTTGGCAATCTTCGGCACGGTGTATGTGTGCGTGCGACTACACTATGAAGGCTAACTAGCTGCTAACTGCTCACGACTGATTCTATCTCTTTCACACACAACGCTAGGTGCTGTTTGTCTTCGTCCACGAGTAAGTTCAAGCCCGCAACTAGTTAGACCTTATCGTGTATGTATATGTATATATATGGTGTTAAAATTATAAAAAATAATTACGTGACATCACGTGTTATTAGACTTGCTGACGAGAAGCTTGTGATATAAATACAGTAGTGGCATCACACTAAAGAATACACATCCGAGCAATGAGCACTCGTCACTGACACGTATCATTATATTATTTTATTACGATTTTATTGAAATAGATAGCACAAGTTACGGCATCTCCAAAGAAAAAAGAACAAAGAAAAAAAATACTGCATATATAAAATAAAAATATAATTATAATTGCATAAGTTGATAAAATGCTATGCAATAGCTTTACCGCGGCAGTCTCCGAGTGCCACACGTCTATTTTTAGTCAGTTTACGTCGGAAGGACATTTTAAATTATTTTTACATTATCAAATTTTTCATAAATGTATATGTGAGAGCGAGGGGATCCTCGTGGAACCTTGGCCAAGACCCTAGTCCTTTAAAAGGCTTTCGAGTTGGGCGTTAAGTACCGATGACGATGGACAGGCTTCCATTTCGAAGCATAGATAGTCTTTACTCAAAATGATACTTGTTTATTGCTAACAAATTGTTACAATGAATGTCAAGAATTGTATAACAGAGATTCTACCACTGTGGCTCCTAAGAGCGACCAACGTAGAATGAATTCAGTACGATTATGCTTGGACTTTTATATGGTAAATTCTGTATTACAATTGTGGGTACTTGGAAAAAAACTAATCACTGATGTATTAATAAAATATTAACATCGGTGAAGTGGGTAATTTGAAAACAATTATAATGAACGAATACACGAAAAGGAATATTTTCGATTCGAGAAGGCTGTCGGCGCGACATATATTGTTTATTTGTTTGCTACGAAAGTGTGAGAAACAATACTTGATTTTTATAAATACCTGTTTTTCTATACAGTCAAATATTCTTAACTGAGAATTTGTTAGTTGTGACTGACTGTTAGAGTGGACTTGTTGAGATGAGTATTTTGAAATCATGGCCATAAGCCAGGTTTCTGTAGGAAACTTTACATGGAATTATTTATATATATTTTTTTTATATATTATATGTATATATTACTCCTTCCTTACTTACTTCCATTGTATTTAACTTTATTTACTTGTTTGTTTCTCTTGTTCATTAGGATTCTCAGCACTTTCAAATGCTAATGTCATTAAATTATAGTTTGTTTCTTTAAAACTATTTGTACGCTATTAAAATTCCTAAAACCTTAAATTAAAAGAAGAAAAATGTTTAACTTTAAACACATCATTTTCTTTTATGAAGATTTTCAATATCTTACAATTATAATTCCGTGTAGAAGACTATAAGTTAAATCATTTTTCTTGTTCCGATTATTGAAAGAAAATGTAAAAAAAAAAGTTTTTTAATCTTCTTAGGAATACATTTTATAACTACATATTATGTATACCTTAAAAGCCTCCTTTATTTATATTGAACATTAGCCACAGTGGGCCGTCCTAATAATTAAACCAGAATACTTAAATTTGATCTTCTAGTATGCAACGCTATCAAGAACGTGACTCCCATACTATGATACATTAATCTGTAGTGAGATCAATATACTTTTTTTTTATTTTACATAAAAATCTCGTATCAAATCGTAGCACAGTACTCTGGAGCTTTATGAATACCTGGTACATTATATTATGAAATAAACCTGACTTGAGCTATGTTTGTTTTGTTTTAAAAAGAACGAGAAAATTAATCCAAAACAATAATGATTAATTAAATGTATAAGAGGCAGAAAAACAGAATTAAAAAAATGTATTTATTGTTATTCTAAATAAATAAATCAGAAAATAATAATAATTTATTTATTAATTAATGTTCAACAAATCGATAGATTTTTTCGGTTAGTTTCAGGCGAATCAGCAAAAAGGAGTTATTCCCAAATCTAGTAGTTAAGAAAGTGGAGACTCGAAATAGACTTCACAAACTAAAGGCATTTGTCTAAAAATAATATCGTTATTTCCCAGCTTTGCAAGTTAAAAAGATTTTTTTTATTTCTCGTAGCTCCAACGCTACTCATATCACCTTACCAGGAGAACATAGATCTTTGCGGGTGATTTTACACTATAGATTGAAAAAAAACCGATATGGGACAGATGAGTTTTATTAAATTTATATCTTTTTTTTTTTTTGGGGTCGGGTTGGAAAAATTAAGTGATGAAATACATGTGTATTTCATCACTTTATTACATGATTGTAGATTAGGGTAGGTTAATTCGACGATCCCCCGGGGGCTGTCAACTTGTCGTGGTGGGGGCTTGAGTGCTCCAGTGATCCCAGGGCTTTACCGGCAGGTACTACCATACGGACGGGTCTGGGGTGAGGGGATAGACTAAGAGCGACAAAAGCGGTGTCTAAATACATAGTTTCACTGTTATATTTCTAAAAATGACAATTTTCCATACGAACATTCATCACCTGTTTTTACCCCAATTTTCGCTATAAAAAGTAGCCTATGTTCTTTCATTCCTAATAAAGTGTCTAAATACAAAGTTTCACTGTTATATCTTCAAAATGACGATTTTCCATACGAACAGTCATCCCCTCTTTTTACCATTCCCCATTTTTTGCGATAAATACCAAATTTCATCAAAATCGGTTCACTGGTTTAGGCGTGAAAGCGTAACAGACAGACAGACAGAGTTACTATCGCATTTATAATATAAAAATAATAATAATAATAATAATAACAGCAATAATAATAATGATAAAATATTAGTATATAGTAAAATAGTATATAGTATAATAGTATATAGTATATAGTATGGATTAATTTTTTATTTTTTACTTTTTATCATACATGAAGTATGAATATTTAATGAGTAAATAAGAGATGGTTTTTTATCTCTGCCTTTACTTTATAAAACTACCTGTCTATCTTTACTTTTATTTACTTTTTACTGGATAATGCACGTTCCTTTAAAAAATAAGTTTAAATTTAATAACAAATTGTGAACCGTAGTTTCAAGTCACGTTTATTGCGTATTATGAAGTACCAGGTGTTCATAAAGCTACAGAATACTATTACACAATTTGCTACGGGGATGCTACGAAAACCCAGAGAATTGGTTCTACGATAAACATACAAATATGCATTTCAAAGGGTTAATAGTGCAGACGTTGTGACAAACATGCATGCACGAACTAAGGCGAAACTATATTTTAGTGTCGGCTATCATGAAGAAAGGAATTCCCGTTTTCAAATTAAATCAAACTAAGATATCTAAAATCAGAGAGCATAAAGGGCAATTGTATCAGGCTTACTGAAAACTAATGTAAAAAACAGTTTTTTTCTTCTGAGATTTTCTTAGACATACATTTTGTAACAATGTATTTTGTCAATCTTAAAAGTCTGCCTTACATACATATCTTGAAATTTAAGAGCAGTGGGTAGTCGTATCAGTATTGTATACAAATCAGAATACTTAAGTCTGTTCTCCTAGTATGCAACGCTATCAAAAACGTGAGCCCCTACTATGTATTTATACGTAACTGTAGTAAGGTCAATAAAGTTTTACTTTTCACAGCAATCTTGAAAAATATTGTACTACTCCTTCAGACTTATGAAGTCATGGTTCCCGTACTATGAAACAAACGAGACCAATCTTCGAAGTTCTGGTTGGTTCCTTTGCAACCATGATCAATTGATAGACGAGATGAAAATGAAATCATTCATATACATGTTTTTAATCAGAAAATACATACGAGTATATGTCGAAGTACGGTCCAGGCCGTGGTTTTTAAAAAGAGTGACGCCAGCATAACTGACGTCATCAATGACTTTATTCTTAATTGTAGACCAACATTGTTGTGACTACACTTACACAGGTGGCTACGCAGGTGGTTATGCGGCTAACACCTGATTATTTCAACTACCCAAATTATTAGTTTTTTGAATAATAAGAACTACGCCGTTATATATTTTTTTTTTCAGTAAATTTTAGTCAAAATTGATTAAGTGTATATTTCGAAGTAGAGAGACGAAAGTGGCTGTACGAACTTAGTGCCTTATCATTTATAGAAAAAGAAATGCCCGCTTCGAAAGTAATTTTTTTTTACTGGTCTCGTACCGCAACTCATAACATCGTACCAGGGAAACATAAATCTATGAAGGTGATGTTTCACTATGAATTGAGAGTGAAATTTGTGCTATATGAACATATTGGGACGGACGTGTGTTTTAAATATTCATATATTGAATATATATTGATATTTATTGATATTTATTTGTTTGTGTGTGTTCGTGTTCATGGCCTAATTTACATTAATAAGAGCTTATTTATTTATTAATTTTTTCCCGTTATTCTTATGAATATAATTTTGTTCTTGTGATATATAAGTTTCTTTTGCGTGTTTCTGAAATCTTGCATTATGGAAGTGAATTTTGCTTTCATAAAATAATTTGCATTATTTTCAAGTTCGTAGAGCAGTGGACTATCGTCGTTCAGTATTGCATACAAAACATGATTCCTGAATTAATGTTCATCTGTATACAAGGTTATAAGGTCAGGGTATATAAAACTATCAAGGTGATCTTCTCCGCTTTAATCTCATGCTTATGTTTGCCCGTTGTTAATTTTTTTGGGTAATTTTAAGTGTTGCATTGCATTGCATTGCAAAGATTTCAAGTTTTGTAGAAAAAAAGGATAAGAGATCATAAATTCTTAAAATTAATTTAGAGTCATCTCAGAGTCTCAGAATTCCAAAGCACCGAGAGAATTTTTTCAGCTTTGTCTAAAAAAGCCTGATTATAAATATAAATATAAGTACACATTTACATACATATATACTTATATATTAATATTATACATAATATCTCTACAAAATATTTGAAGCGTAGTAGTACTCTTTTCCTTTAGTGACTTTACTAGTGCCCTTATTACTAAAATAAACGTGAGTACCTAATAATATCTTGCATTCACATTCATAGACGATTCACGACGAGCAATTTTTTTATATTCTCAAGGTATTTTTTTTTATTTTGTAAACCTTGATCAGAAAGGAATTTTATCAAAATTAACCAATCGGACCATACTTTCTACAAAAAGAATTAATCCAGAAAAATTTCAATGTAATTTTCAAACTGTCTGTTTAATGCAGAGATGATTCTCAATAAAAATAATTAATCAATCTAGAAAAGAAAAGTCGATGGATCTCCTTCACAAAGCTGATTTTGATTTATTGATTGATTTCATAACACCGCCGCAACTCACTAACTAACTCACTAACATCTTATCAGGAGAACATAAAACCAAGCCGATGATGTTTCACGGGAAGATAAAAGTGAAACTTTTCATTCATATGTATTTATTACACATTAAACTTATGTTTGTGGGTCGGTCATTATTATGTTTCTGTGAGCTTGTGCTGACTGGCTTTATCGATTTTTCATCCTATTGCTTTTAAAATGTAGTGATTCACAGCGATACGCTAGTCACAATCAGCTGACTCTCATGCTATGGAATGTCTGCCTCCATCTGCCCCTAGAAGATTGAGGTCATAATTAAAAGAAAAAAAAAAACAAATATTTACAATTATCTCTACTTGTACTATGTATCAGTCTAACATCGTATTTGTCATAAAACTAATAAATACTCCATTGCATAGTAATTTCATAAAAAAAATAAATTCAAACAAGAAAATTAAAATTTCGAGAAAAAGAAACAAAAATTCAAAGAAAGTTTTCTAAACCATTGCCTCTCTATTTATTCTCCTGGTTGACAGTGTTATGAACAACGTGACTGTTACGTTCTGTTACCTAACTCGAAAAATCTTACCAGGAGAACATACAACTGGTAGTTAGTTCTATAGTGTGCTTTTGCTACGAAATACTCGTGTCTTATGATTTCCTGGTTTCCCATCCGCTGAGATAAACGTGACTGACTGTGGCTTGTTTGTTTGTTTGTTTGTTTGTTTGTTTATTTGCTTGCTTGTTTCGTTTGCACAACAAACTACGTGAAGTTTGTTACCTACGCGTACATATATAAAATAAATGAACATCGCCGGGGCAACATCGTTGTATGGATAAGATATCATGTAACAAGTAACGCCGCTGACTCGCGGAACGAACACCAAGCCGTGTGAACCAGAAGATTCCTGATACCAAACAAGCTATGGAATGGGATTGCTATCCTAACATCGGGGCAATCATGTAGTCTTAGGTATAGGTTATAAGTTTTAATATGTAATTTTTATTATAATATACATATAAGTAAGTTTCGTAGTTTTCCTGGAACCTCCGGTTGCCACCTTATATAATTAGTTACTTCTTTATTTGGTGACTGGGGAGTTGGTTTAAAACGTTAAATAAACCGTTTTGAACTTTTGTGAGTAACTTATTTTATAAATTTAAAACTACTACTTTTAAAAATAATACTGTGGAATATTTGATTATTTCATAATAGAAGGCAAATTTCGTCTCAACTTCCATATTAAATAAATAATAAATTAATGAGAAAATATTATCTCCTTGAAAATCATCTGCTCACAGGCATTGCATTTAAATGAGGGCTTGCGAAAAAAAAATTGTCTCAAGTATCATGAAGAAAAAAGGAATTCCCGTATAATTACTCAAAAAAAGGGTGAATAAGACCGAATGACAAACTCCAAATTCTGTTTACCACGAGACTTCACATTGGCTCCTTTCTAATAAAAATATCGTTTTAAATCTTTAAAGACTACTAAATAATTCTTTAAAAATTTAAGGATATTTTCACTATAATATGTTTAACAAAGTTTTCTAAGTAGATCTTAATCCAACAAATGACAACTAAAAGGATGTGCAGTCTTGTTAATTTGCAGCTATTATAAGTTTCGAATTACTTGTGGTATAAGAATCGGTGGCGGGAATAGGGGTTGTTTTATTTCAACAAAATTATATGTATATACGTTGAAGCAATCGCATGAAAAGCTTCTTAAAAGCGATATCACATGGCATAAAGGGCAATTGTACCAAGCGTGGTTGGTTCAGTGTGGTCATAATTTTATATTTCTTTCACAACTGGAAAAATACATATGGGAATATACTTATATATATGTTCTCTTTGTTTTCGTAGTATTCTCGTACCACTCTCGTAGCATTGTGCCTTAAGATTATGAATACCTAGAACTTCATTTTATGAAATAAAGTTTGTTTTTCGTAGTTTTTTTTTCTTATGAAAACGAATAAAAACAAAGAAAAAATATATATTTTTAAAATTTTAAAAACTATAAATATACTTTATATAACACAAAACATGTATATGAATGATAAATAATAAAAATAAATCAAAAGGGTTATGCGTAGAAAAGTGAATTGTTTGAAATATACATACACAGATTACTTTCAACTAAAGCAGAAAGAAGCTTGTTTCAATAGTTATTCTGTCTGGTGACTCTGAGTTCCCACTGAAATTACTATCGGAACATAAACAGAACAAGGATATTCTATTATTTCTTTTATTTCGGTTTAAGGAGTTTGACAAGGTGTAAATTTTAAGATATGAAGTGTACATTGAAGTTGTACGAGTACATCTTTCTTATGAATCTTAGATTTCGAAGCGTCCTCGTATCAATTGATACCATAGTACTTTACCTTATAAAACTACATGGTGCTCCTTACTAAAGGTAGTCTGTTAAAGTAATCGTAAACACGTCACGTTTCTACATCGCGGTATCATTAACACAGAATGTCTGGAGGTGTTTTAGTTCATATTGCACATAAATGTAATAAATAAATAATAATAAATATTATAATACTAAATATAAATATATAATATATTGTAATACTAAATATTGTACTAATTCTAAATATTAAACAGTCGCAAATACTAGCTATAGGTTGTATTCGCAAATTTTTGTAGATCTCCGAAATGGATCTGATAAACACGTCTTATTATGAACTAAACGTGAATTTGGCTTCGAGATTGCCATGACAGCGTCGTGACGCCACGAGAGCGACTTAATGCTTTTCCTAGATAAGACTCTATAGTTACTTATTGAGTAATTGGCCCATGTGTAAAGAAAAAAAAAATTCAAATAATTTAATCTAGTAAAATTTTGATATGGTTTGAAAGCGTTTTTGGTTTTTGGTTTCTGAAAGTCATTTTCAAACAAGTTAATGATGTCAGTAGCAGAAAATTTTGTAATAAATAATTTCAAATAAAATCAACTATTTAATCATTATATTTTGCATTGTATTTCGAGTCTTCAATCCAAATTCTTTCACTCAATTAATATTCACGGCTTAAAAACTACTCCTTCCAAATAAAAAAACTTGTCCGACGTTGATAAATTTGTTAATTTGTAATTTTTTTAATCATACATAAAGTATGAAATATTTAACACTAAATAAGATTCGGTTTTTTATCTTGATAAAACCACCTGTCTTTCTTATCCATATTTACTTTTGGATGATGCACCAGTTCCTTTTAAAACAAGTTAAAATTTAAAAACAAAATGTGAAACGTAGTTTCACGTCACGTTTATTCGTAATATGAAGTACCAGGTGTTCATAAAGCCACAGAATACTACGATACAATTTGCTACGAGGATACTACCAAAATAAGAGAAGTGGAATAAATGTAAAATATGCATTTCAAGGGATATGTGATTAGATTTAACATTTTTCTAAACTATAATCTCTAATTTATGTTCTTCTTTCTAGACTAGAGACTATTAGTAACTCAAAAAATCTTATCAGGAGAACATAAAACTGTGTAGTTCTTATAAATGCGCTTTGCTACGAAATATGTGATGAAGACTTCTATTTCCCTGGTTCCCATCAATGAGATAATCGCGGCTGGCGTTATTCCTTCTTGTGGCAAACATGCATGCACGAACTAACGCGAAAATATTTTAGTGTCGGCTATCATGAAGACAGGAATTCCCGTATTCAAATTAAATCAACCAAGATATCTAAAATCAGATTGCATAAAGGGCAATTGTGTCAGCTTGGTGTCAGTTTGATCATCATTTTATGATTTTTTCCACTA
Source organism: Danaus plexippus (assembly GCF_018135715.1). Taxonomy (NCBI): domain Eukaryota; kingdom Metazoa; phylum Arthropoda; class Insecta; order Lepidoptera; family Nymphalidae; genus Danaus; species Danaus plexippus. The sequence continues at coordinate 197,299 of NW_026869862.1, forward strand.
CTAAAGCTCTAAAAATACTTATATGTATGTTATACTTATCTGTTTTCAAAGCTCTGTTGGTTTTGGTGCATCCTCATAGCAGATCGTAGCATATTGCTTTAGCATATGTGCTATTCATGAGTACCTGGAACTTCATTTTATGAAATCCGTGTGATCTACAAGTTCTTCGTGATGTTTTTTTATACTTAAGTAAGAACTTGTAGAGGTCACATATATTTCATAATATGAAGTACAGGTATTCTCATGATAAAGAAAGAAAAGAAAAAGAAGTTTTTACTCCAAAAATAAATCACAAAAACCACTTTTACATAAAAAAATATGTATGATAAAAAGAAAAAGAAATAAAAAATTAAATTAAAAGTGAATTTATCAAATATACACATAACTTTTCAAAAACAGAAAGAAGACTGTTAGGATTGTAATTAGGTTAGAGCTTCTGTTCATTTTGAATTTAATATAGGAACATACAAAACAAGAGAATATTTTATTGTTTCTATTTTATTTGTTATATGGGGTTTGAAAATGTGTAATTGTTAACGACGCGTATTTATTGACAACTTATACGTATGCATGTGCATACCTATGTCTAATACACTGTTCTCAGTAAACTCGTCATAGAATGCCTTGACTACTATGAATTCCTGTCTCCTGTATGTGAAATACACGAGACTAATTTAGCCTAAAACATCGAGACAGACAAGTGAAGTTTTCCTTACTGACTTACTGAAAGCTATGTAAAAAATATTTTTTTTTTTTTCAATCTTCAAAGTCTGCCTTACTACATATCTTGAAAACAAAGCATGGTGGTCGTATCAGTATTGTATACAATCAGAATACTTCAGTTTGTTCTCCTAGTATGCAACGCTATCAAAACGTGAGCCCCTACTATGTATTTATACGTAACTGTAATTAAGGTCATAAAGTTTTTACTTTTCACAGCAATCTGAAAAATATTGTACTACCTCCTCCACTTTGAAGTCATGGTTCCCGTACTATGAACAAACGTGACCAATCTTCGAAGTTCTGGTGGTTCCTTTGCAACCATGATCAATTGATAGACGAGATGAAAAGAAATCATTCATATACATGTTTTCTAATCAGAAAATAAATAATAAAATATTTAATTAATTAATATAATTTATTGATTTAGATTATAATTAATCAATGTTTTTCAAATACACGTATGTCGGAGTAGGGTCCAGGCCGTGGTTTTTAAAAGTGTGACGCCAGCATAACTGACGTCATCAATGACTTTATTCTTGATTGTAGACCAACATTGTTGTGACTACACTTACACAAGTGGCTACGCGGTGGTTATGCGGCTGACACCTGATAATTTCAACTACCCTCATTATTAGTTTTTCAAATAATAAGAATTACACCGACATATGTTTTTTTTCAGTTAATTTTAGTCAAAATTGATTCGAAGTGGAGGGACGAAACTAAGTGCCATTATCATTTATAGAAAAAGAAATGCCAGCTTCGAAAGTTAAATTTTTTGTACTGGTCTCGTAGCTCCAACGGAACTCATAACATCCTACCAGGGAAACATAATCTATGAGGTGATGTATCACTATGAATTGAGAGTGAAATTTATGCTATATGAACATATTGGGACAGACGTGTGTTTTAAATATTTCATATATTGAAAATATTGATTTTATTGATATTTATTTGTTTGTCTGTGTTCGTGTGTCATATGCCCAATTTACATTTATTAGAGCTTATTTTTTTATTATTTTTTCCTGTTATTCTTATGAAGATATTTTTGATCCTATCATATATAAGTTTCTTTTGCGTGTTCCTGAAATCTCGTTTTATGGAAGTGAATTGAATTCATAAAATAATTTGTATTATTTTCAAGTTCGTAGAGCAGTGACGATCATCGTTCAGTATTGCATACAAACATGATTCCTCAATTAATTTCATCTGTAATACAAGTTTATAAAGTCAGGGTATAAAAATTTTAATTATTATTATAAACTATTAACTATTATTATTAATTATCACTAAGTGATCTTTCTTCCCCCATTAATCTCAACTCTAGTTGGTTGTATAATTTTAAGTTCCATATATTTTTTATTAAAATTATTAATAATGCTAGATTTATTAATAATTTTATTCAATGCTTTCAATTTGCGTGTAACTTAATTATAACTGTAATTACTGTATGATGATAACTTTAATAAACTCAGTTTAACGTATGAGAAGAAATGTGGGAAAAATTCCTCTAGCTAAGCTGTATTGGTTGCATAACACCAACTCATAACATCCTACTAGGAGAACATACAACCGCGTAGGTGATGTTTCACAAGGGGGTGGAAGTGAAACTATCTATCTATATTTAATATAGTCTACTTGTTTGTGTGATGGTTGTCTTTTATGTATGTGTAAGTTTGGTATGACTGGCTTGCTAGCTGGCTCTTTGATAATTACGAATATTGACATCGCACTATTATTTATTCTTACTTCAAAGTTAAATTCATAACGAGGGCAAAGTGGACAGAAATTCAAAATATTTTAGTTTTTTCCCTGAGTTATTCACTAAACACAACTTGTATTCAAAATTTTGAAGCTTCTATATAAACTAGAAGCGCCTTACAGTTTGGATGATGGGTCAGTCAGTGAATGAAAAAATTTAACAAAACTAAGAACTTTGTCTAGTTGTAATGCTTGAGCTACTTTTTTCTTGCTTACCAGAAATATAGGCGTCAGGTTTAATGCGAAATGTACTTATAGGTCGAAAATGTCCCGAAATAATTTGAGAAAAGTGTAACACGGCCATGCCGCTTTTTTATTTTTGCTTCACTTGGCGGTTCACTATCGTACCAACAGGTTAATTTTACATTTCATTTTTCAGACAATATCGACTTTTATCTATAGTAACAAAATAGTTTTAAATCCAATTACCACTTCAATAAGCAATATATATGTACAAAATTTCTAATTAATTAATGTCGTTTAGGTATGCGTGTTCATATTGTATCATATCTCAAGTCTATCCTACGACGATCCCTATGTACACTACGGGTTCTGAAACCTTCGCACAAATCGGTAGATTTAAAATTCTCTCTTTAGATAAACGAAATGTATGTAATATAATTAATTACATACCCACATACATACCCACATGATCACACAGTTTTTAGTCATTGACACAGCCACATAGTCGGATAGTAATATTATGAAGCACACAGATACATTTTCCATAACCATGACATTAGAAAATCATAAAGTCTTGGTCGTTGACACACTCTTACGCATCGGTGATATCTGCTGTTATTTTAATAAAACATAAGTGGATTAATATGGTTACTACGACAACCGGCATTAACCTAATTTATGACGGTGACGTGTTAATAGAATGAAGATCCAAATCTACCGTACAATCGGATATGATATTAATCGGTAATTTAATGGACCGAATGTTTCGTTGTGAATTCGCAATGCGAATGTAAGACACTCCGTCTCTGCTTAATGCATCGGTGCCTATAACTACCGGAGTATTCAAAAACGTACTCGGTACTTATTTATTTGGTATTTCCGCGCCACCAAAACCACGCAACAGTGGAATGCACGCATGTAGTTTGCATGAAAATGCTTAGCTAAATCAGAGCTAATTAACGAGATGTATGAACCGGTATCCATTGATACATCTGTCGGGATGCCACCTAGTACCGCCGTAATTACGTCACGATTATTAATGTCAGTTACGACTTCTCGACAAAAATTTACGTTACCCGAGTTCGATCGTCCTTAAGCAAAACAGTTCGATTCACTATGACCGACTTTCTTACAGAAGTTACAAGCTTCGGATTTAAATTGAAACGAATTAGTCCTTGAGGATTGAGGCAGAGGCAAGTTTCGTGGCTTAGTTTTATTAATGTCAGGTTTAGGCCGTTTATTACTGCATAATGCACTCATGTGTCCCCATTTATTATACTCACAGCATTAATATTTATTTATTTATATACCACAGAGAAATAGTATCATAATTAATTATAAAAGATATGTGATGCACAAAGAATAACTTATCTCTTAAAAGAGACCTCTACGAGAACCCTTTTCATAAAGGAAACTATATAAAGAAGCGTGGTTGCGCTTCTAGTTTATATAGAAGCTTCAAAATTTTGAATACAAGTTGTGTTTAGTGAATAACTCAGGGAAAACTAAAATATTTTGAATTTTCTGTCCACTTTGCCCTCGTTATGAATTTAACTTTGAAGTAAGAATAAATAATAGTGCGATGTCAATATTCGTAATTATCAAAGAGCCAGCTAGCAAGCCAGTCATACCAAACTTACACATACATAAAAGACAACCATCACACAAACAAGTAGACTATATTAAATATAGATAGATAGTTTCACTTCCACCCCCTTGTGAAACATCACCTACGCGGTTGTATGTTCTCCTAGTAGGATGTTATGAGTGGTGTTATGCAACCAATACAGCTTAGCTAGAGGAATTTTTCCCACATTTCTTCTCATACGTTAAACTGAGTTTATTAAAGTTATCATCATACAGTTAATTACAGTTATAATTAAGTTACACGCAAATTGAAAGCATTGAATAAATTATTAATAAATCTAGCATTTATTAATAATTTTAATAAAAAATATATGGAACTTAAAATTATACAAACCAACTAGAGCTTGAGATTAATGGGGAGAAAGATCACCTTAGTGATAATTAATAATAATAGTTAATAGTTTTATAATAATAATTAAAATTTTTATATACCCTGACTTTATAACCTTGTATTACAGATGAACATTAATTGAGGAATCATGTTTTGTATGCAATACTGAACGATGATCGTCCACTGCTCTACGAACTTGAAAATAATACAAATTATTTTATGAATTCAATTCACTTCCATAAAACGAGATTTCAGGAACACGCAAAAGAAACTTATATATGATAGGATCAAAATATCTTCATAAGAATAACAGGAAAAAATTAATAAATAAATAAGCTCTAATAAATGTAAATTGGGCTATGACACACGAACACAGACAAACAAATAAATATCAATAAATATCAATATATATTCAATATATGAAATATTTAAAACACACGTCTGTCCCAATATGTTCATATAGCATAAATTTCACTCTCAATTCATAGTGATACATCACCTTCATAGATTTATGTTTCCCTGGTAGGATGTTATGAGTTCCGTTGGAGCTACGAGACCAGTACAAAAAATTTAACTTTCGAAGCTGGCATTTCTTTTTCTATAAATGATAATGGCACTTAGTTTCGTCCCTCCACTTCGAATCAATTTTGACTAAAATTAACTGAAAAAAAACATATGTCGGTGTAATTCTTATTATTTGAAAAACTAATAATTGAGGGTAGTTGAAATTATCAGGTGTCAGCCGCATAACCACCTGCGTAGCCACTTGTGTAAGTGTAGTCACAACAATGTTGGTCTACAATCAAGAATAAAGTCATTGATGACGTCAGTTATGCTGGCGTCACACTTTTTAAAAACCACGGCCTGGACCCTTTTTTATTTGTTTTTTACGCTGAGTAAATGCTCTTCCGCATCCCTCGGCCAGTTGGGGAAACCAACCGCGGGTATGTGGGTCTCGCTGCTCCCGAAAGATGGTAAATGGAAGCAGCCCCTACCCACTAAAAACTCAGCGATACTCCCTCTTCACCGCCATTGGAGGAGCCACGGGAACTGTTTATATGACTTCCGTGACTCCGCCGACAGTCTACCTGCCGTGTGGGTCTAGCAGGACCGACTCTGCAAGAGTGTTTTTCACCCTTCTATTTCTTCTTCTTTACGGCACGCATGGAGTATGATGCGTACCTTAATCAGCTCGGGGACCCAGTGCAATGGGCGACGGCGTCCCCACGCCGCCACCCTGAGTTCCCAGGCTAAGGCAGGACGTTCCGATCATGGTCGATCTGGCGTCTCGTTTGTCTTGGCCTGCGTCTGCGTCGGGGGTCGAGCGTCTCCTGCTCCCTTCTGCGCTCAGCCTCCTCCTTGGCGGAGATCACTCTATGAGCGAAGGTCTCCACCGCTTGCCACTTCCTTTCCCCGTCCAACAATGCGTGAAGCAATGTTGGAAGGGAGATGTCATATCCGGGTATTTGTCTTATATACGAACGTTCAATGTCCCATGCGGGACATGTCAAAATCGTGTGTTCGGCCGTGTCACACACTTCAGTACAGTGGTGACAGGCCGTTGTCTCTTCCCGTTGTACCACCTCACACAGGTACTTACCGAAGCAGCCATGCCCGTCAGCATCTGTGTGAGATGGAATGATAAAGCGCCAGTTTTTCTATTGGCCCAGTCCTTCAGGACGGGACGTATGGCCGTCATCAGATTGGAGCTGGTATTTTGCTCCCCGAGTCTCCGTTTCCAGGCTTCGAGCGCCCGCTCCCTCGCACTCTTTCGCCACCCCCGGATGATGTTGGGTGGTGGGTTGCGTCCTTCCTCTTCTCTTTGGGATTGACAGCGCCAGAACACTTCGGCCAATGACTCGGCCTCTATGTCCCAAGGCAGGCTGCCCGCCAATGCGCATGCTGCATCCCTGGAACTGGTACGGTAACCGCGCACGACTCTGATAGCAAGGATTCTCTGCGTCCTCCCGAGCATTGTGCTGTTTTCGGACTGCAGATTCGCTGCCCAGATCGGTGCACCGTACATTACCATAGATTGTACCACTCCCAGATAGAGACGTCGGCACCCGAGGCTCGGACCCCGAAGATTAGGGAGGAGCCCCGCCAACGCTCCCGCAGCTTTCGTGGCCTTCTCGGACAGCCTCTTGAAATGGTCCTTGAAGGACCATTTGCTGTCAAGGACGAGACCTAGGTAGGTCATAGATGGCCTGACCTCTATACTCGTGCCACCGACCACGATGCGTGTCCCTGGTGGCGGCGAGTTCCTCGGTGTTGTAATATTAAAATCAATCAGTAACCACGCTCTGCTACCATATACACTCTCTTGTCTCTGGTGTAACTCTCAATAAAACACGTTTGCTAGAATTCTAATCTTTTAATTAATTTATCAGGTTATGGGCCCAGACCCACGTAATAGTTCTAAATTAATTACTATAAAGTGATATCAGTGAAAGTAATAATCAGAACTTATAACAATAAAAGATTTGGTCTGTGATAGTAAAGTATAACCTAAACCGGCAACGTGCTTGTCGTTCAAAGCATCTTCATCAGCAAAAATGTCTTCAAATACGATGACTCTGATTGAAAAGCTGTCAGGAAGAGATAATTATCCCACCTGGAAATTCTCTGTGCAAACTTACCTTGAACACGAGGAGTTGTGGGATTGCGTCGAGTCTTCGAATGAAGTTGATGTTAAAAAGGACACCAAAGCCAAATCCAAGATAATTTTATTGGTTGATCCTATCAACTATATACATATTCAACAAGCTAAAACGGCAAAGGAGGTGTGGGATAACCTGGCAAAAGCTTTCGATGACAAAGGACTGACCAGGCGAGTCGGATTATTGAGAGACCTGATCACAACGACACTAGACGGATGCCAGAACATCGAGGACTATGTTAACAGAATTATGTCAACTGCCCACAAGTTAAGAAACATAGGTTTCATTGTAAACGATGAATGGTTGGGTACTTTACTTTTGGCAGGATTGCCGGATGTTTATCAACCAATGATAATGGGCTTAGAAAGTTCTGGTTTGGCAATTACAGCTGACTTAGTAAAAACCAAGCTCCTTCAAGACATTAGAAAGTCAGATAATGCTGCGCTGTATGTTAACAGAAGTAAAATTAACTCGCAGAATGCCAAACAAACTTCAGACAAATCAAGTAAAGCAAATAAAGGTCCAAGGTGTTTTATCTGCAACAAGTATGGGCATGTAAGCAAGTACTGTAGAAGCAAGAAAAAGGAAAAAAAGTCAAATGAGAACTCCGGCTATGTGGCAGTATTTTCAGCATCAATGAGTAATGACAATGGCTGGTATGTAGACTCGGGAGCATCAATGCATCTCACAATGCACCGTGACTGGCTCTATGATGAAATACCACCTCTGGTTGATACTATTAAAGTGGCTGATGACAAGAAACTCACTGTGAAAGCATGTGGTAAAGTGAAACTAAATGTTGCTGACCAAAGTGGCAAATCTGAAGTGATTGAAGTAAACAATGTTCTTTATGTTCCTGAGTTGGCCACCAACCTACTTTCAGTAAGTCAAATAATAAAGAATGGTTGTCATGTACAATTTGACAAAGAAGGTTGCAGAATATTTAATAAATGAATAAACAAGTGGCAGAAGCAAAACTGACAAATAATATGTACCGGCTCAAAACACATCAAGTTTCAGCATACATATCTACAGTTAAAAGTAGTGACGCTTACTTATGGCATCAAAGGATGGCACATTTAAACTTTGAAGACCTAAATAAATTATCAGAAAGTACAGGGGTAAAATTGAAAACAAAGACAAAGTTGTATGTATTTCATGTTTGGAGGGAAAGCAGTCAAGAAATCCATTTCCTTCAGAAGGTTGCAGAGCAAAAGGCTTATTAGAACTCATACACTCGGATGTCTGTGGCCCCATGGAGGTTCAGTCACTGGGAGGAACACATTACTTTGTTACCTTCATCGACGACTATTCCAGGAAAGTATTTGTTTATTTAATAAAGAATAAGTCAGATGTTTTTGATAAATTTAAAGAATTCAAAGCCATAGTTGAAAATCAACTTAATTTATCAATAAAGACCCTTCGCACAGATAATGGGAGAGAATATTTAAGTAATGAGTTTAAATCCTTTCTAATAAATAATGGAATTACTCATCCAACATCTACACCTTACACACCAGAACAAATGGGTTAGCTGAAAGCATGAATCGCACCTTACTAGAACGAGCACGGTGTATGTTATTAAATGCTAAATTACAAAAGCAGTTTTGGGCAGAAGCAGTGTCCACAGCAGCATACATTACAAACCGCTGCCCGACTAGAGCACTGGGGTTCCGATCACCTGAAGAAATCTGGACAGGCAAAAAGCCTGATATCACCCATTTGAAGATCTTTAGATGTGAAGCAATGGTTCATAAACCTAAAGAGAAAGTCAAGAAATTCGACTCAAAGGCAACTAAAATGGTATTCATTGGATACAGTGAACAGACCAAAGGTTATAGGCTTTATGACTCTAAAATAAGGAAGGTGTTATAAGTAGAGATGTTGTATTCTTGGAAAATACAGTGATGAGACATTATGCTAATCTACCTCTCTCAGAATTCACTTCAGAACCTGATACACATAAAGCTGAAAACCATAATAGTGAATTAACATTAGAAACATCAGAACAAAGTGCAACAAGTGATGAGTCATATCACTCAGATGAAGGATCTTTGTATGAACCTGAAGAAACAATAGATTTGCAAGACATATTTCAAATGTGACAACCAGATCAAAAAATAGAAGAAATATATAAGGTAATACCTACTTATGCTCTGATGGCTTTTCAGATCAGCAAGATGTCCCACAAACATACAGTGAAGCAATATCTACAGACAATGAAAGTGCAGGAAAGTGGAAACAATCAATTAGTGAAGAGTTGTTGGCACATAGAGAAAACAAGACTTGGGAGCTGGTGGATAACCACAAGGAACAAAAGTAATTGGCTGTAAATGGGTTTTCGTATTAAAAACCTGCCATCTGGTCCACTATACAAGTCAAGATTATGTGCTAAAGGGTGTGCTCAAACGAAAGGTTTAGATTACACAGAAACTTTCTCACCCACAGTAAGATATGATTCTATTAGGGTTTTACTTTCAGAAGCTGCTCAACATAATCTAGAGATGGTTCAATTTGATGTTAAAACCGCATTTTTATATGGAAACATACAAGAGGACATATATATGACACCACCAGAAGGTTTGAAAGCACTACCAAACCAGTAGATCCTCACACCATACTAGAAAACAGCTCAGCTGCTCCAGATAAGAATATACAGTACAGGGAAGCTGTTGGCTCCTTGATGCACCTAGCTATAGTAAGCAGGCCTGATATTATGCATGGAGTCAGTCTGGTGAGTAGATATCTCAATTGTTATGATCACACACACTGGAATGTAGTGAAGAAAATTATGAAGTATCTAAAGGAAACACAAAACTATGGTCTGTGTTATCAATCATCTAGTAGTAATACACTACAAGCATATAGTGACGCCGATTATGCTAAAGATACAGGCACACGACGGTCTTTGACCGGATATGTTTTTATAAAAATGGAGCTGCTGTAACATGGGCAACTCAACGTCAACAAAGTGTTGCTCTATCCACTACGGAGGCAGAATTTATGGCAGCATGTGCTGCTACAAAGAGGCTCTGTGGTTGAAAAGACTATTAACTGATATTAATTCAGTTAATCAAGATACAATGATATTACATATTGACAATCAAAGTGCAATTTGTTTAATTAAAATGTAGACTATCACAAACGCTGTAAACATATAGATGTTAAATATAATTTCATCAAAGAAAAGTTTGCTGAAAAACAAATTGATTTAAAGTATATATGTACTAAAGAGCAATATGCTGATATATTCACAAAAGCTTTACCTAGAGATCAATTTCAGTATCTAAGAAGGAAGATTGGATTGATAAAACTTTAATTAAAAAAAAAAAAAAAAAATTAACAGTTAGTAAAGTTATTGTTTGGTAAGAGTTAGTAACTAAGTTTAAATAATTAGAGAAAGCATATTGTTGTGATTGATTTTAAGTTAAGTTATATTGTGTAATAAGACATATTGTGTAATTAGAGATGTTTTGTGCCTATTATTGAATTGTTGTATTTCTTATTTTAAAAGAAGGGCTGTAATTTGGTAAGAGTGTTGTAATATTAAAATCATACCCTTCTTTACCGATTGGCACAACATTTTTGTGACACACATCACTACTGCGACATATACACTCTCTTGTCTCTGGTGTAACTCTCAATAAAACACGTTTGCTAGAATTCTAATCTTTTAATTAATTTATCACTCGGTCTGTGAAAGATGATGGCCTCTGACTTATTCAGGGCAACTGTCAATCCTAAGGCGCGTATTCGTTGCACGATCTGTGCAACCACAGCTGTGGCTCGTAGCACTGCCTCCCTGTGTGATTGCCCTCGCGCGATGGCTAGAGTGTCGTCGGCGTAGCAGATCGCGTCTGTTCCATGTATGAAGGCACCACGGAGCACCCAGTCGTACCCAATGTCCCACAAGAGTGGCCCTAGAGCCGACCCCTGTGGAACGCCGCACACGACCTCGTGCTCCTCCCATCCATCCTGCGTCGGGAACTGCACCGAGCGGGCAGAGAGGTAGTCGTTTATGACCCTCCGTAGATATTTGGGTACTCCGTGGTACCGGAGTCCTTCTTTGATTGTAGCCCAGGGCAGGGAGTTGAACGCGTTAGATATGTCTAGCGATACCGCCAGAACTACTCCGCCCTGAGCTAAGGTCTCCTCTATAACATCGCGCAGGTGCGCTATTGCCCCAATCGTTGACCGTCCCTCACGGAAGCCGTACTGCTTGGGGCTTAAACTCGGCCCCACGATGTTCATATGTCCCGTAACACGCGCCACTATGACCCTTTCCATCATCTTACAGATCTCATCGAGAAGAACGATGGGTCTGTAAGCTGACGGTTGGTCTGCTGGTCGCCCATTCTTCTGAAGGAGGACGAGCTTCCCGGTCTTCCACCTGCGGGGTACTCTGCCATGGACCAGACAACTAGTCAAAATGGAGACTACCCGTGGCTCTAGATGTTGTATCGCTTACATCCAAGCCCTTCTTGGCACACCGTCAAGGCCTGGGGCCGTGTTTTTAGAGCCCATCTTCACCACCGCCGCATGCAACTCTTCCGAGGTAACTGAAGGGATCTCCTCTTCCTCCTCCTGCGAGTCTTCCCTTGGGGGGGCCATTGTTGGGGGAGACCAGTCGGCCCTGTCTGGGAATAGTGTCGTCACGACTGTTCGGCGCAAAATGGGGTCGATATTCTGGGTCAGAGGTGGAGCAGCGGGACGAAACTGTTGCCTCAGCCACTTGTATGGCCTGCCCCATGGATCCCGCTCGAGTGTATTGAGCCACTCCTGCCAGGCTTCAGCTTTCGATTGCCGGATGGTGTCTCGTAGGGCAAGGCGTGCTGTGCGGTAGGCCGGTAAATGGGGTTCTCTTCCTCCTGGCTTCTGAGCCGTCTCCTTCGGTACCTTGTGTAGCGTCGGCGGACAGCCACACATTCTTTCCGCAGCCTCTGTATTTCTGGGCGCCACCAGTAGGTCTTTCGCGGAAACTTGAGTGTGCTGACACGGGGCATCGAGGCATCACATATGTTGTGCATTGCCTCGTTCAGCCAGTCAGCACACTCATCGACATCGCCTGCAGTTAATGGCGCCCATGAAGCAACGATTGCCGCCTCCTGCAGTAATCCTTTGTCTAATGAGATCTAAGATTTTCGCGAGTATTCATTTAAATGAAACTAATGTTATTCGGATTTACTACGTGGATTTTATTATTTAAAAACTACATAATCCCGACGTTTCGGTTACTTTGCAGCAACCGTGATCACGGGCAGACGAGGTGTGAATGTCTGTCAGTTGGTCCTTGTTATTTATCATCTACCGCCATCGATTTCTTAATTTTCTGGCGTACCGCTCTGGATGCCGGCAGAATGCGCTCACGGTGTCTTGAGGTCCTGCGGTGTGGTTACGGACATGGGATTTTATATTTTTAAGAACGGGGTCCCAGGTGTTTGAAAGATTCCAGCCATCTTCTCTATTGAAATTGGGATGTTTTTTAATTTCAATAGCCTCGCGAATTAATCTCGGTATATACTTGTCTTCCCGAGCGAGGATTTGAGGTTTATCAAACCGAATGTAGTGGCCTGGTTTGTCCATTGTGTGTTCACACACTGCTGACTTCGACGCGCGCCTGTTTTTGATGTCTGAGATGTGTTCTTTAACCCTAGTACCGATGCTCCTCTTCGTCTGTCCAATGTATGACAAGCCACAGTCACAATCGAGTTTGTATACACCCGCTTGTTGCAAAGGAATGTTACTCTTGATTGGTCTCAAGAATTGGCTCACTTTCTTATGTGGTTTGTAAATAGTTTTAATGGAAACCTTCTTCAAGATGTTGCCTATTCTGTCAGTAACTCCCTTCACATATGGTAGTATCGCAGGTTGTCGTTCAACTGTGGGTGGCTTCAGGTGCTTCTTGCGATGCTGGCGAGGCACGGGCAGGTTGTTGATAGTGAGAGCATGTTTTACATGCTGCAGCTCGGCCTCTAGGTGGTCAGCATCACAAAGATGTTGGGCTCTCTGTAACAAAGATTTGCCAACGGTAGCTAACTGGATAGGGTGGTGGTGTGAGTAACCATTGAGGTACCTGTCCGTATGTGTGGGTTTCCTATAAACAGTATGTCCCAAAGTATTGTCAGGATTCCTAACAACAAGTATATCAAGGAAAGCTAAAGAATTATTTGCCTCCAATTCTATAGTACACTGAATCTTACTATTGATAGAATTGAGATGGTTCAGAAAAGCAGATGTTTTATTTTTATTTAATATTGTGAAGGTGTCATCTACATACCGTTTATAAATTAAAGGTCTTATAGGAGGAGAGCAAAGGGCTCGCACCTCGAAGTCCTCCATGAATATGTCAGCGACAACGGGGGAAACCGGTGAACCCATTGCAACTCCATCTACTTGTATGTAGAATTCATCCTTCCACATGAGGTAGCCAGATGTTAGGCAATGCTTTAATAGCTCTGCATATTCTATAGGCATATTGTTATCCTTTAACTTACCTCTTACAATCTCAATGCAGTCAAGAACAGGTATACTAGTGAATAATGACTGTACATCGAAACTGACCATACTGTCATTGTCGCTCAATTTTAGGTGTTTTAAATCTTTGACAAACTGGTAGGAATCCTTAACAAATGACTTTGTGTGGCCCCGGAGAGGTGATAATATTTTTGAAAGAAATTTAGCCAGTTTATAAGTGGGTGAGTCAATCTGGCTTACTATTGGGCGTAATGGAACATCTTGTTTATGGATTTTAGGTAACCCATACAATTTTGGAGGTTTTGCATACGATGGTACGAGTGATTTGATATCTAGATTGAGTTTTGAACTGTATTTATTTATTTATTAGAAATTTTGTTTCTGTTAAAACTTTAGTTGTCGGGTCTTTGTTAACTTTTTTATAAATAGAGTTATCCGAAAGAATTTCGATTATTTTATTATCATAATCACTCGTATCCATTATTACGGTCGCGTTCCCTTTATCTGCACGGAGGACAGTCAGGTCTTCATTGTTGCGAAGTTGTTTGAGTGCAACCGATTCTTGACGAGAGCTAGTAAATCCGAATAACACTAGTTTCATTTAAATGAATACTCGCGAAAATCTTAGATCTCATTATGTGAACCAGTACGGACTGGAAATCGCAAACAGAATACGCCGGTTGGAGTACCTCAAGACGAAGGTACCGTTCGAAGACATTATGTGTAACGTTGAGGAATGTCTTCATAAAAATCATGTCACGAAAGAAGAGTCTGAAGCAATCCGGCAGGATGTTTCGTATGTTCTGCGCCGGAGCAAATTGCCTCGACAAAATATCTCTCGTCAAGAATCGGTTGCACTCAAACAACTTCGCAACAATGAAGACCTGACTGTCCTCCGTGCAGATAAAGGGAACGCGACCGTAATAATGGATACGAGTGATTATGATAATAAAATAATCGAAATTCTTTCGGATAACTCTATTTATAAAAAAGTTAACAAAGACCCGACAACTAAAGTTTTAACAGAAACAAAATTTCTAATAAATAAATAAATACAGTTCAAAACTCAATCTAGATATCAAATCACTCGTACCATCGTATGCAAAACCTCCAAAATTGTATGGGTTACCTAAAATCCATAAACAAGATGTTCCATTACGCCCAATAGTAAGCCAGATTGACTCACCCACTTATAAACTGGCTAAATTTCTTTCAAAAATATTATCACCTCTCCGGGGCCACACAAAGTCATTTGTTAAGGATTCCTACCAGTTTGTCAAAGATTTAAAACACCTAAAATTGAGCGACAATGACAGTATGGTCAGTTTCGATGTACAGTCATTATTCACTAGTATACCTGTTCTTGACTGCATTGAGATTGTAAGAGGTAAGTTAAAGGATAACAATATGCCTATAGAATATGCAGAGCTATTAAAGCATTGCCTAACATCTGGCTACCTCATGTGGAAGGATGAATTCTACATACAAGTAGATGGAGTTGCAATGGGTTCACCGGTTTCCCCCGTTGTCGCTGACATATTCATGGAGGACTTCGAGGTGCGAGCCCTTTGCTCTCCTCCTATAAGACCTTTAATTTATAAACGGTATGTAGATGACACCTTCACAATATTAAATAAAAATAAAACATCTGCTTTTCTGAACCATCTCAATTCTATCAATAGTAAGATTCAGTGTACTATAGAATTGGAGGCAAATAATTCTTTAGCTTTCCTTGATATACTTGTTGTTAGGAATCCTGACAATACTTTGGGACATACTGTTTATAGGAAACCCACACATACGGACAGGTACCTCAATGGTTACTCACACCACCACCCTATCCAGTTAGCTACCGTTGGCAAATCTTTGTTACAGAGAGCCCAACATCTTTGTGATGCTGACCACCTAGAGGCCGAGCTGCAGCATGTAAAACATGCTCTCACTATCAACAACCTGCCCGTGCCTCGCCAGCATCGCAAGAAGCACCTGAAGCCACCCACAGTTGAACGACAACCTGCGATACTACCATATGTGAAGGGAGTTACTGACAGAATAGGCAACATCTTGAAGAAGGTTTCCATTAAAACTATTTACAAACCACATAAGAAAGTGAGCCAATTCTTGAGACCAATCAAGAGTAACATTCCTTTGCAACAAGCGGGTGTATACAAACTCGATTGTGACTGTGGCTTGTCATACATTGGACAGACGAAGAGGAGCATCGGTACTAGGGTTAAAGAACACATCTCAGACATCAAAAACAGGCGCGCGTCGAAGTCAGCAGTGTGTGAACACACAATGGACAAACCAGGCCACTACATTCGGTTTGATAAACCTCAAATCCTCGCTCGGGAAGACAAGTATATACCGAGATTAATTCGCGAGGCTATTGAAATTAAAAAACATCCCAATTTCAATAGAGAAGATGGCTGGAATCTTTCAAACACCTGGGACCCCGTTCTTAAAAATATAAAATCCCATGTCCGTAACCACACCGCAGGACCTCAAGACACCGTGAGCGCATTCTGCCGGCATCCAGAGCGGTACGCCAGAAAATTAAGAAATCGATGGCGGTAGATGATAAATAACAAGGACCAACTGACAGACATTCACACCTCGTCTGCCCGTGATCACGGTTGCTGCAAAGTAACCGAAACGTCGGGATTATGTAGTTTTTAAATAATAAAATCCACGTAGTAAATCCGAATAACACTAGTTTCATTTAAATCCTTTGTCTAACCCTTTTAGAGACCATTTTGGGCCAACACGCGGTGTTATTGTGCGGCCCAGATCAGACGCAGAAGTAGATACGTCGAAACGTATGTATCTGTGGTCTGAAAAGGTTTCGACACCCTCCGCCACTTGCCAGTCCGTAATGCGCCGCGCAAGACTCGCACTGGCGAGAGTTAGGTCTATGATAGACTCTCCGTGCTGGCGAACGCAGGTGCTGACAGCACCTCGATTGGCGGCCTGGACCCTACTCCGACATACGTGTATTTGAAAAACATTGATTAATTATAATCTAAATCAATTAATATTATATTAATTAATTAAATATTTTATTATTTATTTTCTGATTAGAAAACATGTATATGAATGATTTCATTTTCATCTCGTCTATCAATTGATCATGGTTGCAAAGGAACCAACCAGAACTTCGAAGATTGGTCACGTTTGTTTCATAGTACGGGAACCATGACTTCATAAGTCTGAAGGAGTAGTACAATATTTTTCAAGATTGCTGTGAAAAGTAAAACTTTATTGACCTTACTACAGTTACGTATAAATACATAGTAGGGGCTCACGTTTTTGATAGCGTTGCATACTAGGAGAACAAACTTAAGTATTCTGATTTGTATACAATACTGATACGACCACCCACTGCTCTTAGTTTTCAAGATATGTATGTAAGGCAGACTTTTAAGATTGAAAAAAAAAATTTTTTTTACATTAGCTTTCAGTAAGTCAGTAAGGAAACTTCACTTGTCTGTCTCGATGTTTTAGGCTAAATTAGTCTCGTGTATTTCACATACAGGAGACAGGAATTCATAATAGTCAAGTGCAATCTATGACGAGTTTACTGAGAACAGTGTATTAGACATAGGTATGCACATGCATACGTAATAAGTTGCAATAAATACGCGACGTTAACAATTACACATTTTCAAACCCCATATAAACAAATAAAATAGAAACAATAAAATATTCTCTTGTTTATTTATTTATTTATTTATTTATTTAAATAGGAAGCCAACGTTGTATACAATTTTAGTTCTTAGTCTTAATTAACACTAAATTATTTAATTTGTTACATGCATTAATTGTACACCCCACTTATAGGCTAACTCGACATTCGCATCTACATGATATGTAATAAAATAACATTCTTTGCCTGTTCACTCTCAAACAAATAATAATAATAATAATAATCTAATAATAATCTTAAACTATAGCAAATGTAAAACATTTAAAAATAATAACTGATAAAAAATGAGGTACAAATAAAGTAGAACAATTACAAGCACTGACTTAAGGAAAAAGTAACGAGAACCAAAAAAAGAAAAAGTGTGATCGCAAATCATAATCAAAACGCAATAATAATACTGGGCTGATCATAGAGTAATAATAAAAATTATGATAATAATAAGCCCAAAAACCAAGACATTCTTGCGCAGTATATTCCACAGAGACCTTACTTCGTAGAATTACTGAGACTAACCTCAAGTAGTCAGATAGCCCTTTGCTAGTCTTTTGAAAGGTAACAGAGAATGCTTGAAAATATCTAAACCAGCTCCTTTAAATACGTTATTATAAGTTAGAATCATTCTGTTGATGGGAGCATTACGCCCGATGTTAGTCCTAGCAAACCTTTCCCTGAAAGTATGTTTATTCCTTATGTGGCTCCTTGAGTTATATTTTGGTATCGCCAATCCAACTCTCTCTAACAAATTTGCACTATCAAGATCACCCTTCACAATTCTATGAAGAAAACATAAATCTATTAATTTTCTACGATTACACAGGGAAGGCGTATGGTAAAGATTTAACAAATCCTCGTAACTATCAGTCTGTCTTAAGACTTTATCTTTGTAGGCCAGGTGACGTAAGAACTTCTTCTGTACTCTCTCGATTCTGTCTCTATGTGTTTGATGTTGCGGATTCCATACAACAGAACAATATTCCAATTTACTGCGTATCAATGAGTTAAAGAGGGCAATTTTGGTTGAAGATTTTTTAAATTCCTTTGTGATTCTTATAATAAAACCTAATACTTTGAATGCGTTTGTAATAATATTATCAATATGCGGAATAAAGGTCAGTTTGTGGTCCAGTGTAACTCCTAGGTCGGATATTTGATGTAACCTCTTCAGTACGTTTTCTTCAATATTATAATCAAACATGAAATTTGATTCCTTTCTGGTAAAGGTAATAGCGTAGCATTTTAAATGGTTTAATTTTAATTTAATCTGGTCACACCATAATCCAAGCCTATCGACATCCATCTGCATATTCCTAGCGTCTTTAATGTCGTTTATCGTCTTATAGAGTTTGAGGTCATCGGCATACAATTGAAACTCACAATGCTTAAAACACTTAGCTATATCATTGACGAAAATTCCAAATAAAATAGGACCAAGAATAGAACCCTGAGGAACACCCGAGGTCGCAGTAAATGCATCTGATTGGTAACCTCCAACGACAACGTTCGAAGTACGCCCTGTTAAATAAGATTCCAACCACCTTAAAAGATAATCATCGATGCCATAGTCGCTAAGTTTTTGAAGTAAAATATGATGGTCCACCAAATCAAAGGCCTTTTCCAGGTCCGTGTAAATGCAATCTATTCTCTCCGAGTTGTCCATAGCCTTTGATATATCGTCCACAAAAATTGCTAAATTAGACATAGTAGACCTTTTTTTAGTAAAGCCGTGTTGATTATCTATCATTGTAGACTTCATGTGCCACGTAAGTAGAGGGCTGATAAACGATCCAAAAATTTTTGAGAAGACAGATAGTAAACAGATTGGTCTGTAATTCTTAATGTCATTTTTATCACCACTTTTAAAAATTGGTACCACTCTTGCCTTTTTCCACAAGGAGGGGAATTCACCAAGAGATAGCGATTTGTTAAAAATTACATATAAAGGCTTTGCTAAAGGAACAGCACATCTTTTAATGAATAATGGAGGTATGTCATCAGGACCAGTTCCTTTAGCAATATCGAGACTTTTCAGCTCTTTTACAATGTCACTCTCAAGGATGTGCGTATTGTTCAAATATGTGTTAAACATTGATCTTGTAATGGGGGTTGATGAAGTGGTTTTTAAATCGTTCGTAGCGTAAATATTAGAAAAATGTTTTGCAAATTGGTTACATATATCAGACCCATTTGTGAAAGAGCAACCATTCATTGTCATCAATGCCGGGTACTCACATCTGTTACCGCGCAGATTTTTGACGTACGAGTAAAAGTGTTTAGTGTTTAATTTAATATTGTCTTCCATCTCATTTAAATAATTTCTATAATCAGTGTCAATTAAAATTTCACATCTGTCTCTTAGTATTTCGTATTCAATTTTATCCATGGGATTGTGATATTTCTTAAACAGCAATCTGTACTTATTCTTCTCTCTTAATCTTTTCTTTAAATTACTCGTGTACCATACCGGATAATTACTATTATTCTTCGGTTGCCCTTTTGGAATACATTGCTGGACTAAGTTGCCCAGGTGTGAATAAAATATTTCGGTCATTTCATCTACGTTGTCGCAATTAATAAGCAAAGTTTCCCAGTCAATGCCGGCAAGGAGTTCATTAATTCTTTCATAATCACCCTTTCTAAAGTTATACCTAACATTAGTTTCACCTCCAGCGTCGATGGTTTATATTCTAGTTCAAGCTTAATCTGTAGAGGAGGATGAAACTTGTCAACCGAGCATGCTGAGAAGTTGCTTTCTGTTACTTCAACCTTTTTATTTGAACTGAAAATAAGATCTAATATCTTCCCGTATGCATTAGTTACAGAGTTATATTGCGAAAGAGACGTTAACCCCATAAAATCCTTAATTAGAGATATAACTGGACCACTATTGCATGGAAACATTTTATTATTGTTAAGATCTAGACTCCATTCTATGGACGGAATATTGAAATCCCCTAATACTAGGGTTCGTGATTGCTTGTTATTTGTTATTCTCTCAACATTTATTGTGAAACGTTCAAGAATGTCGTATTGTAGTGGTGATGGGATATATACTGCACATAGTGAAATAGTTTCCGACTCCAGTACTAAATTAACCCAAATATCTTCACAATTAGTTTCCCAAGAATTAACCCTGTAAGATTTATATTTTTTTAATACTGCTATCAAAACTCCTCCGCCCTCCTTTTTCTTAGAATCGCATGATTCACGATCTCTGCGAAATATATTATATCGCGCATCGAACAACTCGTTGTCCGATATTCCGCTATTGAGCCACGTTTCAGTGAAAACTAATACATCAAAATCAGACTTAAGCGTTGCTAAGTAAACGTCTTTGGTTTTCGTTTTTAGTCCCCTAACATTCTGATAGAATATTTTTATGGCATTAGCCATTTTGATTTTAATTTTCAAAAAAAAGCACTGCGTAATATTTTCTTAACTTAAAAAAAAAATATATAGCAAAAATAATAATACAAGAAGATTAACTGTTACAATACAACTACAAAGAAGAAAAAAAAAAAAAACAATTAAATAAACTTTAAGTTAAAGTGAGTAAGTCGTCCTTTGATTTAACTACAATTGCGTCACTGGATTCAGTTTTTCGCAGGAATATTTTACCGTTACGCGTCCAGACGAAACGATATTGTTTTTGCTTGGCGAAAATACGAGCTGCGGCGTAGGTGTCTTTAGCCGTGGAGGATAAGTGCTCCGAAATAAATACTGGTCTCTTCTCACCAGGTACTCCAAGATGTGATGTATTTAACCTGTCTTTTTTATTCAACTTATTAAAGTTTATTACGCCAGCCAAAAATGTATCTCTTATTAGGGGAGAATTAAATTTTACTATAATAGATCTTGGGCGCAAGGAATTTTTATTTATTTTCGCAACACGGATGCACTTTACTACACTTCCTTCAGGTATATTAACGTTGGTAATCTTACCAATCTGTTCTACCGTTTTTAGCAGGTTTTCGCTTTGTTTTTCCGGAATGCAGTGCAATTCAATGTTACTTGCCCTTGACTCCCTATCTAAAATATTGATTGTATTTGTTTGATTTTTTAGGGTTTCCCTAAGTTCACTGTTTTCTTTAATTAACGACTGGTTTTCCTTCTTTACACCGTCTAATTCTTGTTTAACAGTTTCAATGAGGCCCGATAGGTGTTCTAATGAGGATGTTATATTTTTAAAAACGCTCAGTTCTTCTCGAATTTTTTGTAGTTCCACACTTATTGTTCGAGAAAAAACTTCCTGCACCTCTCTCCTTATGGCTGATAGCCAATCGCTATTTGTTGCCGCAGTTTCTTCGGTGCTTTTAAATATATTTGTGTCGTTGCTTTCGGGTACCGCACAAGGAGATTTATTCTTGCAGGTGGCACACATCCACTGCCCTCGTACCACCGATGTTCTAGCACCAGGCTGAACAATGCAATCAAAATGGTACTTTGTGTTACATTTATTACAGCTAATTCTTTTTTGTGTAACTAGTATGATCAATTTGCATACATTACACGTACTCGACATCTTTGAACACTTTAAAAATAAAGAATAATATAATATGACAAGTATGGTCTGTCGTTGGTGAGATTTGAACCAAGGACCTGACGCTTTGTTTACGTCGTATTAATCGTACTCGCCTTGCCACTATGCCAATGATACGTTGTTGAATCGGCTGAATATTAGTGAGTGTAGATTTGTATAAACATACACTATTATAAATTATGTGGGTACTTATATTGTTACTTGCACTTTGTGATTTTAATAACCGGCTTGTAACACTTATACGGCATTATACTTCACAAATTTAGTAGTTCAATAAAATAACTTATTTTAACTATCAGTAAACCAATAAACTACTTTATTTGAGTTACTTTTAATTACACAGAACGATTTTCGAAAGTTGAACAAACAAAGAACATCTGTCCACTTTGACAGCTAAGTGACGAATCGTTGTTTTTATGTTCCTATATTAAATTGAAAATGAACAGAAGCTCCAAACTTAATTACAATCCTAACAGTCTTCTTTCTGTTTAGTTGAAAGTTATGTGTATGTTTTGATCAATTCACTTTAATTTTTTATTTTTATTTCTTTTTCTTTTTATCATACAATTTTTTTTTTATGTAAAAGTGGTTTTTTGTTGATTTATTTTTGGAGTAAAAACTTCTTTTTCTTTTCTTTCTTTATTCATGAGAATACCTGGTACTTCATATTATGAAATATATGTGACCTCTACAAGTTCTTACTTAAAGTATAAAAAAACATCACGAAGAACTTGTAGAGGTCACACGGATTTCATAAAATGAAGTTCCAGGTATTCTCATGAATAGCAGCATATGCTAAAGCAATATGCTACGATCTGCTATGAGGATGCTACCAAAACAAACAGAGCTTTGAAAACACGATAAGTATAACATATGTACATATAAGTATTTTTAGAGCTTTAGTAGTGGAAAAAATCATAAAATGATGATCAAACTGACACCAAGCTTGACACAATTGCCCTTTATGCAATCTGATTTTAGATATCTTGGTTTGATTTAATTTTGAATACGGGAATTCCTGTCTTCATGATAGCCGACACTAAAATATATTTTCGCGTTAGTTCGTGCATGCATGTTTGCCACAAGAAGGAATAACGCCAGTCGCGATTATCTCATTGGATGGGAAACAGGGAAATAGAAGTCTTCATCACATATTTCGTAGCAAAAGCGCATTTATAAGAACTACACAGTTTTATGTTCTCCTGATAAGATGTTTTGAGTTACGTAATAGTCTACCAGAAAGAAGAACATAAATTAAGAGGTTATAGTTTAGAAAAATGTTAAATCTAATCACATATCCCTTTGAAATGCATATTTGTATATTTATTCCACTTCTCTTATTTTGGTAGTATCCTCGTAGCAAATTGTATCGTAGTATTCTGTGGCTTTATGAACACCTGGTACTTCATATTACGAAATAAACGTGACTTGAAACTACGTTTCACATTTTGTTTTTAAATTTTAACTTGTTTTAAAAGGAACGTGCATCATCCAGCAAAAAGTAAATATGGATAAAGAAAGACAGGTGGTTTTATAAAGATAAAAAACCGAATCTTATTTAGGTGTTAAATATTTTCATACTTTATGTATGATTAAAAAAATTACAAATTAACAAATTTATCAACGTCGGACAAGTTTTGAGTTATATTTGGAAGGAGTAGTTTTTAAGCCGTGAATATTAATTGAGTGAAAGAATTTGGATTGAAGACTCGAAATACAATGCAAAATATAAATGATTAAATAGTTGATTTTATTTTGAAATTATTTTATTACAAAATTTTCTGCTACTGACATCATTAACTTGTTTGAAATGACTTTCAGAAACCAAAAACGCTTTCAAAACCATATCAAAATTTTACTAGATTAAATTATTTGAATTTATTTTTTTTTTCTTTACAACATGGGGCCAATTACTCAATAAAGTAACTATAGAGTCTATACTAGGAAAAGCATTAAGTCGCTCTCGTGGCGTCACGACGCTGTCATGGCAATCTCGAAGCCAATATTCACGTTTAGTTCATAATAAGACGTGTTTATCAGATCCATTTCGGAGATCTACAAAAATTTGCGAATACAACCTATAGCTAGTATTTTGACACTGTTTAATATTTAGGAATTTAGTACAATATTTAGTATTACAATATATTATAATATTAATTATTATTTATTTATTACATTTATGTGCAATATGAACTAAAACACCTCCAGACATTCTGTGTTAACTGATACCGCGATGTAGAAACGTGACTTGTTTTACGATTACTTTAACAGACTACCTTTAGTAAGGAGCACCATGTAGTTTTATAAAGGTAAAGTACTATGGTATCAATTGATACGAGGTTGCTTCGAAATCTAAGAATTCATAAGAATATGTACTCGTACAACTTCAATGTACACTTCATATCATTAAAATTTACACATTGTCAAACTCCTTAAACCGAAATAAAAGAAATAATAGAATATCCTTGTTCTGTTTATGTTCCGATAGTAAATTCAGTGGGAACTCAGAGTCACCAGACAGAATAACTATTGAAACAAGCTTCTTTCTGCTTTAGTTGAAAGTAATCTGTGTATGTATATTTCAAACAATTCACTTTTTCTAGGTATAACCCTTTTGATTTATTTTTATTATTTATCATTCATATACATGTTTGTTATATATAAAAGTATATTTATAGTTTTTAAAATTTTAAAAATATATATTTTTTCTTTGTTTTATTCGTTTCATAAGAAAAAAAAACTACGAAGAAACAAACTTTATTTCATAAAATGAAGTTCTAGGTATTCATAATCTTAAGGCACAATGCTACGAGAGTGGTACGAGAATACTACAAAAACAAAGAGAACATATATATAAGTATATTCACATATGTATTTTTCCAGTTGTGAAGAAATATAAAATTATGACCACACTGAAACCACCACGCTTGGTACAATTGCCCTTTATGCCATGTGATATCGCTTTTAAGAAGCTTTTCATGCGATTGCTTCAACGTATAAATGAATATAATTTTGTTGAAATAAAACAACCCCTATTCCCGCCACCGATTTCTAATACCACAAGTAATTCGAAACTTATAATAGCTGCAAATTGACAAGACTGCACATCCTTTTAGTTGTCATTTGTTGGATTAAGATCTACTTAGAAAACTTTGTTAAACAATATTATAGTGAAAATATCCTTAAAATTTTTAAAGAATTATTTAGTAAGTCTTTAAAGATTTAAAACGATCATTTTATTTATAGAAAGGAGCCAATGTGAAGTCTCGTGGTAAACAGAATTTTGGAGTTTGTCATTCGGTATTATTCACCCTTTTTTTGAGTTATTTATACGGGAATACGGGAATTCCTTTTCTTCATGATACTTGAGACATTTTTTTTTCGCAAGCCCTCATTTAAATGCAATGCCTGTGAGCAGATGATTTTCAAGGAGATAATATTTTCTCTTTTATTTATTATTTATTTAATATGGAAGTTGAGACGAAATTTGCCTTCTATTATAAAATAATCAAATATTCCACAGTATTATTTTAAAAAAAGTAAGTAGTTTAAATTTATAAAATAAAGTTACTCACAAAATTTCAAAACGGTTTTTTTAACGTTTTAAACCAACTCCCCAGTCACCAAATAAAGAAGTAACTAATTATATAAGGTGGCAACCGGAGGTTCCAGGAAAACTACGAAACTTACTTATATGTATATTATAATAAAAATTACATATTAAAACTTATAACCTATACCTAAGACTACATGATTGCCCCGATGTTAGGATAGCAATCCCATTCCATAGTTTGTTTGGTATCAGGAATCTTCTGGTTCACACGGCTTGGTGTTCGTTCCGCGGAGTCAGCGGCGTTACTTGTTATATGATATCTTATCCATACAACGATGTTGCCCCGGCGATGTTCATTTATTTTATAATATGTAGCGCGTACGTAACAAACTTCACGTAGTTTGTTGTGCAAACGAAACAAGCAAGCAAACAAACAAACAAACAAACAAACAAACAAGCCACAGTCAGTCACGTTTATCTCAGCGGATGGGAAACCAGGAAATCATAAGACACGAGTATTTCGTAGCAAAAGCACACTATAGAACTAACTACACAGTTTTATGTTCTCCTGGTAAGATGTTTCGAGTTAGGTAACAGAACGTAACAGTCACGTTGTTCATAACACTGTCAACCAGGAGAACATAAATTGAGAGGCAATGGTTCAGAAAACTTTCTTTGAATTTTTTGTTTCTTTTTCTCGAAAATTTGAATTTTCTTGTTTGAATTTATTTTTTTATGAAATTACTATGCAATGGAGTATTTATTAAGTTTTATGACAAATACGATGTTAGACTGATACATAGTACAAGTAGAGATAATTGTAAATATTTGTTTTTTTTTCTTTTAGACCTCAATCTTCTAGGGGCAGATGGAGGCAGACATTCCATAGCAGTGAGAGTCAGCTGATTGTGACTAGCGTATCGCTGTGAATCACTACATTTTAAAAGCAATAGGATGAAAAATCGATAAAGCCAGTCAGCACAAGCTCACAGAAACATAATAATGACCGACCCACAAACATAAGTTTAATGTGTAATAAATACATATGAATGAAAAGTTTCACTTTTATCTTCCCGTGAAACATCATCGGCTTGGTTTTATGTTCTCCTGGTAAGATGTTAGTGAGTTAGTTAGTGAGTTGTGGCGGTGTTATGAAATCAATCAATAAATCAAAATCAGCTTTGTGAAGGAGATCCATCGACTTTTCTTTTCTATATTGATTAATTATTTTTATTGAGAATCATCTCTGCATTAAACAGACAGTTTGAAAATTACATTGAAATTTTTCTGGATTAATTCTTTTTGTAGAAAGTATGGTCCGATTGGTCATTTTTGTATAAAATTCCTTTATGATCAAGGTTTACAAAATAAAAAAAAATACCTTGAGAATATAAAAAAATTGCTCGTCGTGAATCGTCTATGAATGTAAATGCAAGATATTATTAGGTACTCACGTTTATTTTAGTAATAAGGGCACTAGTAAAGTCACTAAAGGAAAAGAGTACTACTACGCTTCCAATATTTTGAAGAGATATTATGTATAATTAAAATATAAGTATATATGTATGTAAATGTGTACGTATTTATAATTTATATTTATAATCAGGCTTTTTTAGACAAAGCTGAAAAAATTCTCTCGGTGCTTTGGAATTCTGAGACTCTGAGATGACTCTAAATTAATTTTAATAATTTATGATCTCTTATCCTTTTTTTCTACAAAACTTGAAATCTTTCAAGGTATAAGATAAAGGAGTGCCTCTGTGGGGTCGATCGTCTAAATAACCTACCCTAATCTACAATCATGTAATAAAGTTATGAAATACATATTATATATATGCTTCTTATGTTAGCTTATTAAAAGTTTCTTTTGTTTTTTATGTTTTTAAAAAAAATCATTTTGCTAAAAAAAAATGCAACCCTTAAAATTACCCAAAAAATTAAACAACGGGCAAACATAAGCATGAGATTAAAGCGGAGAAAGATCACCTTGATCGTTTTATATACCCTGACCTTATAACCTTGTATTACAGATGAACATTAATTCAGGAATCATGTTTTGTATGCAATACTGAACGACGATCGTCCACTGCTCTACGAACTTGAAAATAATGCAAATTATTTTATGAAAGCAAAATTCACTTCCATAATGCAAGATTTCAGGAACACGCAAAAGAAACTTATATATCACAAGAAAAAAATTATATTCATAAGAATAACGGAAAAAAATGAATAAATAAATAAGCTCTTATTAATGTAAATTAGGCCATGACACACGAACACACACAAACAAATAAATATCAATATATATTGATATGAAATATTTAAAACACACGTCCGTCCCAATATGTTCATATAGCACAAATTTCACTCTCAATTCATAGTGAAACATCACCTTCATAGATTTATGTTTCCCTGGTACGATGTTATGAGTTGCGGTACGAGACCAATAAAAAAAAATTTACTTTCGAAGCGGGCATTTCTTTTTCTATAAATGATAAGGCACTAAGTTCGTACAGCCACTTTCGTCTCTCTACTTCGAAATATACACTTAATCAATTTTGACTAAAATTTACTGAAAAAAAAAACATATATAACGGCGTAGTTCTTATTATTCAAAAAACTAATAATTGTGGGTAGTTGAAATAATCAGGTGTTAGCCGCATAACCACCTGCGTAGCCACCTGTGTAAGTGTAGTCACAACAATGTTGGTCTACAATTAAGAATAAAGTCATTGATGACGTCAGTTATGCTGGCGTCACTCTTTTTAAAAACCACGGCCTGGACCGTACTTCGACATATATGTATTTTCTGATTCCACAAATAATTAATCTGGAAGTGAACATATATATAAAGGAGATAAAACAGTAAAATTAAATGTATGGTAATTAAAAAAAAAAAAACTAACAAGTGTAAAAATGTATATAAACCAAACTTATATCATGTGAAATATGAAAAAGGAAAAAAAAAGTTAATCACAAATCTTAATATAATTATTTTTAAGTATCGAGTTAAACTTACTGAGACTTCAATGACATCAATGAAGGTTTAAAATTACTCGATTCCGTTCTAAAGACGCTCACCGATGCTGGCTTTTCGGTGAATATTCGAAAGTGTACATTTTTAACTCCAGAAGTTGAATATCTTGGTAGAATCATTGGCAATGGTCAGGTAAGGCCAAGCGAGAATAAAATAAAAGCGTTGGTTTAATCACCACAGCCACAGAACGTCAAACAGCTTAGACAATTTTTAGGCTTAGCGGGCTATTTCCGTCGATATATATGTGGTTACTCTTATAAAACAGCCTGCATCGCTGCACTAACTCGCAAGAATACTAAATTTAATTGGGGAATTCAACAAGAAAAAGCAAGGCAGGAAATAATTAAAATTTTAACGAGTGAACCGATTTTAAAAATTTTCGATCCGCAGTTAGAAACTGAACTTCATACAGACGCTAGTTCTCAAGGCTATGGAGCGGTTCTACTACAGGTGGATCTCGAGAAGTGTAAACGCGTCATTGCTTATTACAGCCGGGTCACAGTAGGAGCAGAACCAAAGTACCACTCTTATGAGCTGGAAACCCTTGCAGTAGTAAGAGCACTACAGCATTTCCGCCAATACTTGATTGCTAAGCATTTTAAAATAGTTACCGATTGCAATGCACTTAAGTTAACGCAAAACAAAAAGGACTTACAACCCAGAGTAGCCAGATGGTGGATATATCTTCAAGATTATGACTTCACTTTAGAATATAGAAAGGGTACAATGATGTCTGATGCTGACTACCTCAGTAGGAATCCTGTTAATCTATGTACTCCGGTTAAACCTAAAACGTGGGCCCAAATTGCACAATCCGCTGACAACGAGATAGCAGTCTTATTAGAAAAGCTTAATGATGGTCAATTGGACGATACCCGATACAAAAAGAAAAATGACATGTTGTATAACAAATATGATGTCAAAGGTGAGCAGTCGCGACTTTTATATTATGTATCCAAAGCTTACAGGCTTAGCCTACTACGTGTTTTTCACGACGAACACCAGCGTCTGAGTTATGAAAAGACAGTAAATTTAATTTTGATGCATTTTTGGTTCCCCGGATTGCATAGTTTTACTAAAAAGTATATTTTACATTGTGTAAATTGTTTAACATATAAAATGGTACCACGTGCGCCACTCCAGCCAATTACATCGTGGGAAAAACCTTCAATCCCATTTGACACGATACATGTCGATTCTTTAGGACCGCTGCCGGAATCCGACGGTTATAATTACTTTTTAATTTTAATAGACGCTTTTACCAAATTTTGTTTAATGTTCCCAATGCGTAAACAAGATTCATCCGAATTAAAACGAATTATAACTAACGCAATAGGTATCTTCGGTACACCACGGTTACTCGTTTGTGATAGGGGTCGAATGTTCGACAGCGCGGATTTTAATACCTTTCTAATAGAATATGGCATTGAGATGCACTTAATTACTCCCGAAATGCGCCAGTCTAATGGCCAGGTTGAGAGGTACTGCCGCACCGTATTAAATATGATTAGAGTAGAAATAAAACTGAAGTCTGCACATTGGTCACAAGTTCTATGGAAGGTTCTATTAACTTTGAATATAACTAAACATGCCTCTACTTCGTATTCAGCATTAAACTTACTCATTGACACGGAGGCGACTACACCGTTAATCAATTCCCTTATTAAGGATGTAACGATAGAGGGATCCACGCCTAATCGCGAAGCATGGCGTGAATTAAGAAGACAAACGGCTGAAACCAATTTGAATAAAAATCGAGAACTTCAGGACGCCTACGGAAATAAATACCGCAATACGCCTAGGAGATATAAGGTTAATGATTTAGTTTATGTTATAAAACAATCTCAAAGAGCAGGAAAGTTGGACAGTGGCATGAGGGGTCCATACCGCGTCACCAAAGCGCTAGCAAACAACCGCTATGAGCTTACCTTACTCTCAAACTCTTATGGCAAGGTAACACAAGCGGCTGCCGAGTACGTAGTACCTTGGAAAGGTGAGTGGACCCCCGACGCTTGCGCAGCATTCTTTGAGAGCTGTGAATCCGATTCCTACGAAGAACAAACCACAGCTGAGCAGGGTAGCCGCGAGGACGCTGCCTTGTCAGGAGAGGCCGTGTTGACGAACTAAATCTGCCCCCATCCCCCGCCACCGGTTGCTCCCACCATAGACAATCGAGACTATAATAATGGCTGCAAACTGACGAGAGCTCGTTACATCAGTTGTCATCAGTTGGATCAAGAGCTGCAACGAAACTTTGTAAAACAGTATAAGTCAAAACGTGTTAAATTACTAAATCAATGTTTAAAGTGATATAAAGTGATTACACAAATATTTTGTTAAAAGAATTATTAGTTCGTTAAAAATATACAACTAGTATAAATAAATAAACATTACATATCAGAAGGTAAAAGTGACAGAAGATGTCACTTAAGTTAATGTTTAAATGCAGGTGCACTTGGTCTCTCTTTGTAAACAGAAGGTGGGAATGAGTTGCAAAGCTTTGCACCTTGGACAGAGAACGATTTACTGAAAAATTTTGTATTAAAGGAGGGCATATATATATATCGAGAGGCTCCACTATACTGTATTTTGCATATCATGTTATATATCCCTGAATATAATAGAGAGTTTTAAGTAACAATAAAACTTACCTTTTATTTTTCCTTAAGACATCCGGAATCCATCTTGAGTCAAGCACCTGTCTTTTTAGCCTTTTAGTCCAGTTTTCACTCCCTTCCGGTGCAAGTGCTGCTCTCTAATGTGAATTTGGCGGGAGGAAACTTGCACATTTTAACAAATTGATAATTCTTAATTCATTATACATACTCGAGATGAACCAGGTAGAAATTACCTGGATTCCGGATGTCTTAAGGAAAAATAATAGGTAAGTTTTAGTGTTAGTTAAAACTCTCAATTATTGTTACATGTTGACATCCGGAATCCATCTTGAGTGACGTGTTTGTTATCACCTGGTCATAAATATTATGACCTTGCTATAATGTGTCCAATAAAAATTAAATTATTGGAATACAATAATTTATTTTAATAACAATTTGATTTATGGAATACAATCAAAATAGCTTGACAGCTAAGCTTTTGTATTTTACTGTGACTGATTTAAAACAACTCTTTTGAAGTATCTTCTAAAGGATCTTGCCTCCATTTTCCAGTTTTTAAATTGTATCTTTTGAAAAGTATTCCATTCAGTTAAGGGAAGCTACTGAAGATCTTACAGATCTGCTAGAAGCTTCAATACCAGCTTCTTTGAGTAGAGACTTAATCCAAACTCGTAACTATTTTCAATGTCGCTCTAGGTCCGCTCTAGGTCCCTGTTGAGGTCAAAGATAATTAATTTATTTAAATTAATTGACCCACTGTCGCGGCTTTTGGATAGTTCAACCAATCGACAAAACCAGTAGATATAATCGAGGGCTTGAAATGGGTTTGTGAAATTTTCCACCTAGACTACCTGTTATTGATTCTATCAGTCTTGGATTCCGATCGTGGCCAAAATATTATAACAAAAAATAAGAGGAGCTGTATTGACTAAGGGGCGAGTTGGCGGCGGGCGAGGTGTGGAGTGGTGTGATGTATCGAGGAGGGGAGAGGTGTGGTGAGGAGAGGTGTGGTGAGGTGAGGAGAGGAGAGGAGAGGGGAGGAGAGATTATATAAAGAGCCTTTTTGGATGTAATTGTGCATTACTTTGTGAAATTGGAAATAAACAAGTGATTTACCAAGAAGTCGTACTGTTTTAATTATTTTCTTTGAAAAGTCAGTTGTGTTTTGTAATTAAAGTAATAATCAGAAGTGCGATTACCTACAACAAAAAGTATAAAAGTGAAGAGATCCGGATAGCATCAAAGACATTACGTACGATCAAAAACGAGTAGAAATGTTCAGTGTTCTACTCCGGATGAGTTATATGAAGGATTTTTGTCAGCTTTTGATTCATATCTACCCTCTAAATCAAATAATATACCAAGAGCAACACATGCAGAAGGACCTCGACACATCACATACAGAAGACAGTACGAGTATATTCAAAAAAATCACCGATCTGTTATCGCTGTAAAGAAACAGGGCACGTGGCTACAACATGTAAATTAACCGATAAACGAAGTGTTTCAGGTGTGGTAAACTTGGCGAACATGGCGAACTTGGCGAACATGTGTAATTCAACAGAAGTAGAACCAAATCCTGTTAGGAAAGTTCAATTGATATCACAGTTGAATGATGTGTATAAGAAAAAGTGTGAGGGTAAGTGAACTTTTTTTTCAAGGCTTATTTAGATACTGGTAGCGAGCTTAATAAACTACTCAAGGGAGCATCTGATGCCCTTAAACTCAAACTAATGCCTACAAATACAGTGTTAAAAGGATTTAACGGTGATACAGTTCGAGCATTAGGAGAGGTACAGTTTGAATTATCAATCGACGAGGTTCACGTCAAAACGTCTGCTGTAGTAACAAACGTCGATTTGGGTGATATCTCTCTTATTATAGGCCAGACCGTTGTAAATCAAAATGACATAACGCTAAAAGTGTTTCAGTGTGGCGCTCACTTATCAAGGGCAACAACTACCCCCAATAACTTGTATAATATCGACCTGTGTGATGATACTAGCTATTACAGAGTAAAATTAGTCGAAGACACTTCTGTACCGATTGGAGATAACTTGGTTCAATTTACAATACGTGACGCCGATTGTGGAGATTACTGTACGAGGCCCAGGCAGTTCAGGATGAGGTAACGTAGTATATGCCGTAACCAGCTCCGTGCTACGAAATGGGAACGGCTTCATAAGAGTCTGCAATATTGGTTCCCGTACCATTTATTGAAAAAAAGGAACAACGAGGTGAAAAATGCATATCGGACCCAGAGGTGAGATCATACTGCTTTACTTTGAGGAGAGGAGAGTGTTCTGATAATTATAATGAATTTGAAAATATTGATGTCAGTGATATTGAGAATAATGATCAAGTAACGTTAATTAATCTTTTAAAGTCGTATGAGGATTGTTTTGCTAAAAATATTGGCGACATAGGGTGTACAAATTTAGGTGAAATGGCTATTGAGCTCGAAACAAACAAACCGGTAGTTCGAAAGCCGTATAGATTAGCGCTTAGGGAAAGAGAAGTTGTAAAGACAATGGTAAATTATTTAATAAAAGGGGGTATTATTAGAGAATCGAATTCGCAATACGCATCTCCGATTATATTAGTACGAAAAAAAAATAGGGCGACTGTAGATTGTGTGTCGATTCAGGGAATTAAATAGAATTACTATTAAAGAAAAATTCCCTATGCCTCATATAGATGACCAATTAAATAAGTTGTCGGGTAAACAATATTTTACAAATTTAGTCTTATTTTTCGGCTACCATAACTTATTAATTAGAGCAGATTCTATGCATAAAACGTCATTAATTACTCTTGATAGTCTTTATGAATATTTGAGGGTACTATTCGGGTTAGCCAATGCCTCGTCAGTTTTCATGAGGGTAATCCCAAAAAAAAATTTGTGAAACTTGTGGGTAGTGATGAAATTGTAACCTTTATGGATGACATGTTATTATCAACTTCGAGCGTATGTGATGGTTTAAAATTATTAGAAAAGGTACTATCTCAGTTGCGTAAAGCAGATTTAAAATTAAACCTTAAAAAGTGTTCATTCCTTAAAACAAAAGTTTCATTTCTGGGTTATGAGACTAGTTCGAATGGTTTTAGGACCGGTAATCATAAAATACACGCAGTGGAGAATTTCTCTAAGCTGAATAATCTACATCAATTACGACAATTTTTGGGACTGTGTAGTTACTTCAGAAAGTTCATTAATAAATTTGCAATCATAGCGAAGCCGTTGACAGATTTAACAAAAAAGAAATCTGAATGGATCTAGGATAGTAAACCTGTGTTGGCTTTATACGACCCATTACTACCTTGTGAGATACATAAAGACGCAAGTAGAATAGGGGTACCGTGAATTTTATTCCAACTTTAAACGGAAGGCGAATTAAAACCAGTGTTTTATTATAGTAGTTACTTCTCTCGAAGAAAGTATGTATCATAGTTATGAACTTGAGACGTTAGCTGTCGTTGATTCTTTAAAAAAAAATCGTATATATGTTTATAGACAATTAATTAAAATAGTTACCGATTGTTCAGCTGTAAGGTATACATTGCTCAAAAAGGATTTAATCCTTCGTATAGCAAGGTGGCGGCTTACGATCCAGGAATACGATATCCAGATCGCATATAGACCAGGAGAACGTATGACGCATGTCGATGCTCTCAGTCGCAGTCCGACATAGGTGAAGCTAAGTCAACAAAACACATTCGGTATTCTCAAGTGTTCGATAGGTATATAAATATGATATCTTCTGATGACTGGTAGTTGACTATTCAGCGGAAAAATGATAAATTAAATAGCATAATAAAGCAATTATCAGAAGGTCAGGCTTGCACTGATGTTAAAAATGATTATAAATTAAAAATAAACGATTATACAGGAAAACTATAAAGGGCTGCTAAGTTCGTCGTTCCTTCCTTTGCAAGATGGAAGTTTATGCAAAAATTTCACGATCAAAAAGGTCATATCGGCTTCAAACAATGTGAGGAACTAATTAAATCGGATTATTGGTTTCCTAAGATGACTCGTTTTATTAAAAAAATATGTGAATCATTGTTTGGAGTGTTTATATTCAAAAGGAGATTATGGTAAACGAAGTGATGAGTTACATCCCATTCCTAAGTCTTCTATTTCTATGGAATTAGTTCACATTGATCATCTCCGGCCTTTTGGTAAAACTAAAAAGGGTCATCAATGTATTTCAATGATAGTAGATTCCTTTTCAAAGTTTTTGTTAGAACAATGAATTCCGTAGAGGCTGTAATTTATTTTAAAAGATATGTTTAGTTTGTTCGGTTATCGGAGAAGAGTAGTATCGGATAGAAATTTGGCTTTTACTAGTAGAATTTTCAAAGATGTTTTCAACTAATCATAATTTTCGCCATACTTTAAATCCTATAGCATGTCCACGCGCCAATGGACAGGTTGAACGATACAACCGTACATTATTGGATGCTATGCGTACTCGTAATATAGATACTAACATGTGGACAGAGTGTATACCCGATGTGGTTTGGGGAATCAAAAATATAATTAACGGAAGTCTAGGTTATCACCCTTATGAAATTATGTTTAGTCATAGAGATCGACTCATGTCTAATTTGATCGGGAACGAAAATTTTAAGCCGGTTGACGAGAAACGTAAAAATGCTTCCGAGCGATTAAAACGAAAAGCCATAATTATGAAGAAAAAAATATGAAAAGCTTCGTAAACCTGAGAATAAATTTAACAAGGGAGTTTTAGTTCTCTATAAGCAATCGCCCACGTTAAGTGAAGTTAAGAATGTAAATAGTAAGTTGCGAGTGTTGTATTCTAGGCCTTACATTGTACAAAAGGTTCTTGATAATGGGCGACATGAAATCGATAGCGTTAAAGGAATGAGGGGCTATAAAGAGTTTTCGGGAATTGTTGCAGCAGATTCTCTTAGACTATATCGTAGTGCTCCAGACTTTAGTGAGACTGTAGTGAGACTAGTAGTGATGATGACTTGGTAACTAGAGATGATCTTATTGGTTTATTGGAAAGCTCATCGAATGTTTGCGCCAATTGCGGTGCAATTGTTCCAGGATGGCCGACTGTAACAAAAAATAAGAGGAGCTGTATTGACTAAGGGGCGAGTTGGCGGCGGGCGAGGTGTGGAGTGGTGTGATGTATCGAGGAGGAGAGGAGAGGAGAGGGGAGGAGAGATTATATAAAGAGCCTTTTTGGATGTAATTGTGCATTACTTTGTGAAATTGGAAATAAACAAGTGATTTACCAAGAAGTCGTACTGTTTTAATTATTTTCTTTGAAAAGTCAGTTGTGTTTTGTAATTAAAGTAATAATAATCATATTTATAAAGAACTTTAATAATTTTTTTTGTAAAGTTTGTAATGACTTTATGTTAGACTTCGCAGCAGTTCCCCATATTTCAATAAGATATTCGATATGAGGTTTTACTAAAGAATTATAAATAATAGGACGAATTGTATTAGGTATACATAAGGAAATTCTACGTAGTGCTCCTATCAAAGGGGATATTTTATTTTTAAGATGATCAATATGATATTGCCAGGTTAACTTGCTATCCATTATAAGACCTAAATATTTTTCATGATCAGTTTTATTTATTTTCTCGTTAAAAATTGTTAGTTGGTCATGATTTGGTATATTTTTATTTTTAGGCGCGAAGATCATATATGATGTCTTTTTGGTATTAATAGTTAATAAATATCTCAAGTCTATCCTACGACGATCCCTATGTACACTACGGGGTTCTGAAACCTTCGCACAAATCGGTAGATTTAAAATTCTCTCTTTATATAAAAGAAATGTATGTAATGTATGATTAATTACATACCCACATGATCACACAGTTTGTATGTCACATAGGCATTTTTAATTTATAAATTCTAAGATATGAGGGCACATTCTTAAAAATTTTCGTTATGTTTAGGGATATGGTATTCGTTATGGTATTCGTCAAACAACAAAAGTATATAACGAAACGTTTGTCTGGTAAAATTACATACTATTATTATCCAATAGCCAGTTATAATTAATTATTAGATGTCTATATGGCAAGGAGTATTCTTAAATTTCATCATTATATTCTGGCATATATAACCTGATATGCAAAATATAGCATAGTGGAGCCTCTCGATATCCCCTCCTTTAATACAAAATTTTTCCGTAAATCGTTCTCTGTCCAAGGTGCACAGCTTTGGAACTCACTCCCACCTTCTGTTTACAAAGAGAGACCAAGTGCACCTGCATTTAAACATTAACTTAAGTGACATCTTCTGTCACTTTTACCTTCTGATATGTAATGTTTATTTATTCATACTATTTGTATATATTTATATATACTATTTGTATATATGTATATTTATGTATATATCTATGTATGTATAATATCAACATTTTCTATTATTATATTTTTTTTTGTTTGCTTATTTATATATAAATCTGTATATTTTTTTTCCCTTGACTCTTTTTATTGTACCTATGTACACCACGCTTCTTTATGTAGTTTCCTTTATGAAAAGGGTTTCTCGTAGAGGTCTCTTTTAAGAGATTAGTTATCCTTTGTGCATCACATGTCTTTTATAATTAATTATGTAACTATTTCTTCTCTTGGTATATAAATAAATAAATATTAAATGCTGTGAGTATAATAAATGGGGACACATGAGTGCATCATGCA
This sequence comes from Danaus plexippus, assembly GCF_018135715.1. Classification (NCBI taxonomy): domain Eukaryota; kingdom Metazoa; phylum Arthropoda; class Insecta; order Lepidoptera; family Nymphalidae; genus Danaus; species Danaus plexippus. The sequence goes on from NW_026869862.1 coordinate 235,222, forward strand.
GTAATAAACGGCCTAAACCTGACATTAATAAAACTAAGCCACGAAACTTGCCTCTGCCTCAATCCTCAAGGACTAATTCGTTTCATTTTAAATCCGTAGCTTGTAACTCCTGTAAGAAAGTCGGTCATAGTGAACGTAATAATGAGAAAGAAACTAAAAGAAAAATATCAATTACATTAGATAGCTGAAACATTTTCTTTCTTAGTCAAATATCATCATCATTAGATTCACTATACAGGATAATGACATTTGTATTTAATTATTTGTATTAAATATTTTGTATTTTTATTAAATATTTTATATTTAAATTCTATATTAATTTAAGATATACATATATTTCTATAACGATAATTCAAATATTCTTTTAATTCATGACTTTACATAATCAAGTACTTTTTTTTACTTGTAGGTAGCATGTTATTGTAGTACATGTAGTCCATGTAAAGTTTCAATTTTTAGATTCATTTTGTATGTGGGTTTTAGTGCAAGCAGTAAGTTTAAATTCATTTTGTGCGTCGTTTTATGTGAAATCTGGAACAGTACGAGGTAAGTGATTTTGTGTATATACATACTAGTATATATTTTACTGTTCGTTTCATCGTTTTTATGTAATAATTGTATATTGACCGTCAGCTTTTAATATGATTTAATAAAATTATAAATAATTTTCGAAAATAATTACATTTGATGGTTAAAATTCTTCATCATATCTATCTACACCATGCACCATTATTTACTTATTTCTTTCAACTTTCTTTGTCCGTATTATCACCACTACTAACATGTTGTATTAGAAACTTTTCATTTTGTCCCCCGCTATAACATTATAATATCTTATCCGCCTTTATTCAAGGATTTCACCCTATAATGATCGTTATCATATATTTTGCAACTTTATAAAATCTGGCATATTTGTTGACAAGTTTTCCACTCGTTAATCCTTTTTTTTATTATTATTATTATGCTACGCTGAATTTGTACTAAATCGCCTAAAAGAATTTTGTATAATTAAGTCTTTTTTATCGTACCCCTCTTTACTTTTTATAGAAACGTTAATATTATTTTTTGAGCTTGAGAACGCAACTCGGATATTTGAGTTTTGTTTTTTGTTTTACAGTATAAAATGCAGTTCAAATCGAGGCTTATATCCATATAGTAATTCTAAAGGACATTTCTGGGTACTGCTGTTTATGCTGTAATGGATGCCTCTTTTCCACTTATGGAATAAATTGTTCCCAGTCTATCTCATTTTCACCAGTAGACGCTGTTAATGATTGAAGAATGGTGCGATTACTACGTTCGACTTGCCCTTTTGCTCTTAGACAGGGAACTGCATTTAATATATGCCGAATTTGTTTAAGGGTGCAATAGTTTGAAAACTTTTGGTTGGTAAAAGCCTTCCCACGGTCTGTTTTTATTCGAGTAGCCAGTCCGAAAACGAGCGTAAGAAAATTCATTGTATGTATTACGTGAATTGTAAAAGTATTAGGAACAGGTTGCAGTCAAACAAATTTACTGAAAGCGTCTATTACTACCAATAAGTAACAATTTTGGTTTAACGAATTTACACAAGGGACCAAATTATTGAGATGCCACGGAATATTCCGTTTTTCAATGGGATTTAAAAAGCCTCGTTTCCCAAATGGTTTTTTTTTTTGGCAAATTGACACGGAATGCATACCTTCACATATTTAGTAACAAATCGTTTTAGTTTTTCGAACTAATATTGTCTCTGAACAATCTCAATAACCCTGGTTGCATTCGTGTGACCATTATCATGAAACATTTTTGCGATTTTATACTCGTCTACTTTTCTATGCAGAATACCGTCTTTTAATAGATACAACTTCTTATATTCATAATTATTTATGTTATTAATAATGACTTGTAATTCAAGATCATCATTTTGCACTGCTGTAATCCAATTTTCTGTTGTAATATGTTGTAAAGGTAGAGCATTGCGACTCAGGGCGTCTACGTGTTGAATTTGTATTTCTGGTCTATATTGCACTTCAAAATTGTAACTTTGTAGTTCTAGCCATCATCGTCCTATCCTCGGTAACTACTGAGAGCCTGACAATCGATAAATATTTTAAAAGGTCGACCCAAGAGATATACACGAAATTTTCTAATACTAAACACAACTGCCATTGCTTTAAGTTCATACGAGTGATATTTTTGTTCTATGGATGTGGTTTGTTTACTGAAATATGCTATAGGTTTTAATTCACCTTTCAACTGTTTTTAAAATAAAATACCACCAACTCCATGACTTGATGCATATATGTTTAACTGTGTTTCAAGTTCGGAATTATATACAGCCAGTACTGGTTCAGATTTTAAAGCTCGTTTATACCAATAAACGAATTTTGTTCTTCTTCCCCCCATTTCCACAATTGGTATTTCGTAGTTTCTTTAAGCGGACGAGTACGGTGGATCATGTGGGTATGTACTTAATCATACATTACATACATTTCGTTTATCTAAAGAGAGAATTTTAAATCTACCGATTTGTGCGAAGGTTTCAGAACCCCGTAGTGTACATAGGGATCGTCGTAGGATAGACTTAAGATACAATATGAACACGCATACCTAACCGACATTAATTAATTAGAAATTTTGTACATATATATTTACTTATTTTATTTATTTATTTGTAAGTAAGTGAAACAAACAGCATATTTTATATTACATAAAACTTATAAACCTTAAATAACACACATGCCAATACAGTTTCCACAAATAATTAATCTGGAAGTGAACATATATATAAAGGAGATAAAACAGTAAAATTAAATGTATGGTAATTAAAAAAAAAAAACTAACAAGTGTAAAAATGTATATAAACCAAACTTATATCATGTGAAATATGAAAAAGGAAAAAAAAAGTTAATCACAAATCTTAATATAATTATTTTTAAGTATCGAGTTAAACTTACTGAGACTTCAATGACATCAATGAAGGTTTAAAATTACTCGATTCCGTTCTAAAGACGCTCACCGATGCTGGCTTTTCGGTGAATATTCGAAAGTGTACATTTTTAACTCCAGAAGTTGAATATCTTGGTAGAATCATTGGCAATGGTCAGGTAAGGCCAAGCGAGAATAAAATAAAAGCGTTGGTTTAATCACCACAGCCACAGAACGTCAAACAGCTTAGACAATTTTTAGGCTTAGCGGGCTATTTCCGTCGATATATATGTGGTTACTCTTATAAAACAGCCTGCATCGCTGCACTAACTCGCAAGAATACTAAATTTAATTGGGGAATTCAACAAGAAAAAGCAAGGCAGGAAATAATTAAAATTTTAACGAGTGAACCGATTTTAAAAATTTTCGATCCGCAGTTAGAAACTGAACTTCATACAGACGCTAGTTCTCAAGGCTATGGAGCGGTTCTACTACAGGTGGATCTCGGGAAGTGTAAACGCGTCATTGCTTATTACAGCCGGGTCACAGTAGGAGCAGAACCAAAGTACCACTCTTATGAGCTGGAAACCCTTGCAGTAGTAAGAGCACTACAGCATTTCCGCCAATACTTGATTGCTAAGCATTTTAAAATAGTTACCGATTGCAATGCACTTAAGTTAACGCAAAACAAAAAGGACTTACAACCCAGAGTAGCCAGATGGTGGATATATCTTCAAGATTATGACTTCACTTTAGAATATAGAAAGGGTACAATGATGTCTGATGCTGACTACCTCAGTAGGAATCCTGTTAATCTATGTACTCCGGTTAAACCTAAAACGTGGGCCCAAATTGCACAATCCGCTGACAACGAGATAGCAGTCTTATTAGAAAAGCTTAATGATGGTCAATTGGACGATACCCGATACAAAAAGAAAAATGACATGTTGTATAACAAATATGATGTCAAAGGTGAGCAGTCGCGACTTTTATATTATGTATCCAAAGCTTACAGGCTTAGCCTACTACGTGTTTTTCACGACGAACACCAGCGTCTGAGTTATGAAAAGACAGTAAATTTAATTTTGATGCATTTTTGGTTCCCCGGATTGCATAGTTTTACTAAAAAGTATATTTTACATTGTGTAAATTGTTTAACATATAAAATGGTACCACGTGCGCCACTCCAGCCAATTACATCGTGGGAAAAACCTTCAATCCCATTTGACACGATACATGTCGATTCTTTAGGACCGCTGCCGGAATCCGACGGTTATAATTACTTTTTAATTTTAATAGACGCTTTTACCAAATTTTGTTTAATGTTCCCAATGCGTAAACAAGATTCATCCGAATTAAAACGAATTATAACTAACGCAATAGGTATCTTCGGTACACCACGGTTACTCGTTTGTGATAGGGGTCGAATGTTCGACAGCGCGGATTTTAATACCTTTCTAATAGAATATGGCATTGAGATGCACTTAATTACTCCCGAAATGCGCCAGTCTAATGGCCAGGTTGAGAGGTACTGCCGCACCGTATTAAATATGATTAGAGTAGAAATAAAACTGAAGTCTGCACATTGGTCACAAGTTCTATGGAAGGTTCAATTAACTTTGAATATAACTAAACATGCCTCTACTTCGTATTCAGCATTAAACTTACTCATTGACACGGAGGCGACTACACCGTTAATCAATTCCCTTATTAAGGATGTAACGATAGAGGGATCCACGCCTAATCGCGAAGCATGGCGTGAATTAAGAAGACAAACGGCTGAAACCAATTTGAATAAAAATCGAGAACTTCAGGACGCCTACGGAAATAAATACCGCAATACGCCTAGGAGATATAAGGTTAATGATTTAGTTTATGTTATAAAACAATCTCAAAGAGCAGGAAAGTTGGACAGTGGCATGAGGGGTCCATACCGCGTCACCAAAGCGCTAGCAAACAACCGCTATGAGCTTACCTTACTCTCAAACTCTTATGGCAAGGTAACACAAGCGGCTGCCGAGTACGTAGTACCTTGGAAAGGTGAGTGGACCCCCGACGCTTGCGCAGCATTCTTTGAGAGCTGTGAATCCGATTCCTACGAAGAACAAACCACAGCTGAGCAGGGTAGCCGCGAGGACGCTGCCTTGTCAGGAGAGGCCGTGTTGACGAACTAAATCTGCCCCCATCCCCCGCCACCGGTTGCTCCCACCATAGACAATCGAGACTATAATAATGGCTGCAAACTGACGAGAGCTCGTTACATCAGTTGTCATCAGTTGGATCAAGAGCTGCAACGAAACTTTGTAAAACAGTATAAGTCAAAACGTGTTAAATTACTAAATCAATGTTTAAAGTGATATAAAGTGATTACACAAATATTTTGTTAAAAGAATTATTAGTTCGTTAAAAATATACAACTAGTATAAATAAATAAACATTACATATCAGAAGGTAAAAGTGACAGAAGATGTCACTTAAGTTAATGTTTAAATGCAGGTGCACTTGGTCTCTCTTTGTAAACAGAAGGTGGGAATGAGTTGCAAAGCTTTGCACCTTGGACAGAGAACGATTTACTGAAAAATTTTGTATTAAAGGAGGGCATATATATATATCGAGAGGCTCCACTATACTGTATTTTGCATATCATGTTATATATCCCTGAATATAATAGAGAGTTTTAAGTAACAATAAAACTTACCTTTTATTTTCCTTAAGACATCCGGAATCCATCTTGAGTCAAGCACCTGTCTTTTTAGCCTTTTAGTCCAGTTTTCACTCCCTTCCGGTGCAAGTGCTGCTCTCTAATGTGAATTTGGCGGGAGGAAATTTGCACATTTTAACAAATTGATAATTCTTAATTCATTATACATACTCGAGATGAACCAGGTAGAAATTACCTGGATTCCGGATGTCTTAAGGAAAAATAATAGGTAAGTTTTAGTGTTAGTTAAAACTCTCAATTATTGTTACATGTTGACATCCGGAATCCATCTTGAGTGACGTGTTTGTTATCACCTGGTCATAAATATTATGACCTTGCTATAATGTGTCCAATAAAAATTAAATTATTGGAATACAATAATTTATTTTAATAACAATTTGATTTATGGAATACAATCAAAATAGCTTGACAGCTAAGCTTTTGTATTTTACTGTGACTGATTTAAAACAACTCTTTTGAAGTATCTTCTAAAGGATCTTGCCTCCATTTTCCAGTTTTTAAATTGTATCTTTTGAAAAGTATTCCATTCAGTTAAGGGAAGCTACTGAAGATCTTACAGATCTGCTAGAAGCTTCAATACCAGCTTCTTTGAGTAGAGACTTAATCCAAACTCGTAACTATTTTCAATGTCGCTCTAGGTCCGCTCTAGGTCCCTGTTGAGGTCAAAGATAATTAATTTATTTAAATTAATTGACCCACTGTCGCGGCTTTTGGATAGTTCAACCAATCGACAAAACCAGTAGATATAATCGAGGGCTTGAAATGGGTTTGTGAAATTTTCCACCTAGACTACCTGTTATTGATTCTATCAGTCTTGGATTCCGATCGTGGCCAAAATATTATAACAAAAAATAAGAGGAGCTGTATTGACTAAGGGGCGAGTTGGCGGCGGGCGAGGTGTGGAGTGGTGTGATGTATCGAGGAGGGGAGAGGTGTGGTGAGGAGAGGTGTGGTGAGGTGAGGAGAGGAGAGGAGAGGGGAGGAGAGATTATATAAAGAGCCTTTTTGGATGTAATTGTGCATTACTTTGTGAAATTGGAAATAAACAAGTGATTTACCAAGAAGTCGTACTGTTTTAATTATTTTCTTTGAAAAGTCAGTTGTGTTTTGTAATTAAAGTAATAATCAGAAGTGCGATTACCTACAACAAAAAGTATAAAAGTGAAGAGATCCGGATAGCATCAAAGACATTACGTACGATCAAAAACGAGTAGAAATGTTCAGTGTTCTACTCCGGATGAGTTATATGAAGGATTTTTGTCAGCTTTTGATTCATATCTACCCTCTAAATCAAATAATATACCAAGAGCAACACATGCAGAAGGACCTCGACACATCACATACAGAAGACAGTACGAGTATATTCAAAAAAATCACCGATCTGTTATCGCTGTAAAGAAACAGGGCACGTGGCTACAACATGTAAATTAACCGATAAACGAAGTGTTTCAGGTGTGGTAAACTTGGCGAACATGGCGAACTTGGCGAACATGTGTAATTCAACAGAAGTAGAACCAAATCCTGTTAGGAAAGTTCAATTGATATCACAGTTGAATGATGTGTATAAGAAAAAGTGTGAGGGTAAGTGAACTTTTTTTTCAAGGCTTATTTAGATACTGGTAGCGAGCTTAATAAACTACTCAAGGGAGCATCTGATGCCCTTAAACTCAAACTAATGCCTACAAATACAGTGTTAAAAGGATTTAACGGTGATACAGTTCGAGCATTAGGAGAGGTACAGTTTGAATTATCAATCGACGAGGTTCACGTCAAAACGTCTGCTGTAGTAACAAACGTCGATTTGGGTGATATCTCTCTTATTATAGGCCAGACCGTTGTAAATCAAAATGACATAACGCTAAAAGTGTTTCAGTGTGGCGCTCACTTATCAAGGGCAACAACTACCCCCAATAACTTGTATAATATCGACCTGTGTGATGATACTAGCTATTACAGAGTAAAATTAGTCGAAGACACTTCTGTACCGATTGGAGATAACTTGGTTCAATTTACAATACGTGACGCCGATTGTGGAGATTACTGTACGAGGCCCAGGCAGTTCAGGATGAGGTAACGTAGTATATGCCGTAACCAGCTCCGTGCTACGAAATGGGAACGGCTTCATAAGAGTCTGCAATATTGGTTCCCGTACCATTTATTGAAAAAAAGGAACAACGAGGTGAAAAATGCATATCGGACCCAGAGGTGAGATCATACTGCTTTACTTTGAGGAGAGGAGAGTGTTCTGATAATTATAATGAATTTGAAAATATTGATGTCAGTGATATTGAGAATAATGATCAAGTAACGTTAATTAATCTTTTAAAGTCGTATGAGGATTGTTTTGCTAAAAATATTGGCGACATAGGGTGTACAAATTTAGGTGAAATGGCTATTGAGCTCGAAACAAACAAACCGGTAGTTCGAAAGCCGTATAGATTAGCGCTTAGGGAAAGAGAAGTTGTAAAGACAATGGTAAATTATTTAATAAAAGGGGGTATTATTAGAGAATCGAATTCGCAATACGCATCTCCGATTATATTAGTACGAAAAAAAAAATAGGGCGACTGTAGATTGTGTGTCGATTCAGGGAATTAAATAGAATTACTATTAAAGAAAAATTCCCTATGCCTCATATAGATGACCAATTAAATAAGTTGTCGGGTAAACAATATTTTACAAATTTAGTCTTATTTTTCGGCTACCATAACTTATTAATTAGAGCAGATTCTATGCATAAAACGTCATTAATTACTCTTGATAGTCTTTATGAATATTTGAGGGTACTATTCGGGTTAGCCAATGCCTCGTCAGTTTTCATGAGGGTAATCCCAAAAAAAAAATTTGTGAAACTTGTGGGTAGTGATGAAATTGTAACCTTTATGGATGACATGTTATTATCAACTTCGAGCGTATGTGATGGTTTAAAATTATTAGAAAAGGTACTATCTCAGTTGCGTAAAGCAGATTTAAAATTAAACCTTAAAAAGTGTTCATTCCTTAAAACAAAAGTTTCATTTCTGGGTTATGAGACTAGTTCGAATGGTTTTAGGACCGGTAATCATAAAATACACGCAGTGGAGAATTTCTCTAAGCTGAATAATCTACATCAATTACGACAATTTTTGGGACTGTGTAGTTACTTCAGAAAGTTCATTAATAAATTTGCAATCATAGCGAAGCCGTTGACAGATTTAACAAAAAAGAAATCTGAATGGATCTAGGATAGTAAACCTGTGTTGGCTTTATACGACCCATTACTACCTTGTGAGATACATAAAGACGCAAGTAGAATAGGGGTACCGTGAATTTTATTCCAACTTTAAACGGAAGGCGAATTAAAACCAGTGTTTTATTATAGTAGTTACTTCTCTCGAAGAAAGTATGTATCATAGTTATGAACTTGAGACGTTAGCTGTCGTTGATTCTTTAAAAAAAAATCGTATATATGTTTATAGACAATTAATTAAAATAGTTACCGATTGTTCAGCTGTAAGGTATACATTGCTCAAAAAGGATTTAATCCTTCGTATAGCAAGGTGGCGGCTTACGATCCAGGAATACGATATCCAGATCGCATATAGACCAGGAGAACGTATGACGCATGTCGATGCTCTCAGTCGCAGTCCGACATAGGTGAAGCTAAGTCAACAAAACACATTCGGTATTCTCAAGTGTTCGATAGGTATATAAATATGATATCTTCTGATGACTGGTAGTTGACTATTCAGCGGAAAAATGATAAATTAAATAGCATAATAAAGCAATTATCAGAAGGTCAGGCTTGCACTGATGTTAAAAATGATTATAAATTAAAAATAAACGATTATACAGGAAAACTATAAAGGGCTGCTAAGTTCGTCGTTCCTTCCTTTGCAAGATGGAAGTTTATGCAAAAATTTCACGATCAAAAAGGTCATATCGGCTTCAAACAATGTGAGGAACTAATTAAATCGGATTATTGGTTTCCTAAGATGACTCGTTTTATTAAAAAAATATGTGAATCATTGTTTGGAGTGTTTATATTCAAAAGGAGATTATGGTAAACGAAGTGATGAGTTACATCCCATTCCTAAGTCTTCTATTTCTATGGAATTAGTTCACATTGATCATCTCCGGCCTTTTGGTAAAACTAAAAAGGGTCATCAATGTATTTCAATGATAGTAGATTCCTTTTCAAAGTTTTTGTTAGAACAATGAATTCCGTAGAGGCTGTAATTTATTTTAAAAGATATGTTTAGTTTGTTCGGTTATCGGAGAAGAGTAGTATCGGATAGAAATTTGGCTTTTACTAGTAGAATTTTCAAAGATGTTTTCAACTAATCATAATTTTCGCCATACTTTAAATCCTATAGCATGTCCACGCGCCAATGGACAGGTTGAACGATACAACCGTACATTATTGGATGCTATGCGTACTCGTAATATAGATACTAACATGTGGACAGAGTGTATACCCGATGTGGTTTGGGGAATCAAAAATATAATTAACGGAAGTCTAGGTTATCACCCTTATGAAATTATGTTTAGTCATAGAGATCGACTCATGTCTAATTTGATCGGGAACGAAAATTTTAAGCCGGTTGACGAGAAACGTAAAAATGCTTCCGAGCGATTAAAACGAAAAGCCATAATTATGAAGAAAAAAATATGAAAAGCTTCGTAAACCTGAGAATAAATTTAACAAGGGAGTTTTAGTTCTCTATAAGCAATCGCCCACGTTAAGTGAAGTTAAGAATGTAAATAGTAAGTTGCGAGTGTTGTATTCTAGGCCTTACATTGTACAAAAGGTTCTTGATAATGGGCGACATGAAATCGATAGCGTTAAAGGAATGAGGGGCTATAAAGAGTTTTCGGGAATTGTTGCAGCAGATTCTCTTAGACTATATCGTAGTGCTCCAGACTTTAGTGAGACTGTAGTGAGACTAGTAGTGATGATGACTTGGTAACTAGAGATGATCTTATTGGTTTATTGGAAAGCTCATCGAATGTTTGCGCCAATTGCGGTGCAATTGTTCCAGGATGGCCGACTGTAACAAAAAATAAGAGGAGCTGTATTGACTAAGGGGCGAGTTGGCGGCGGGCGAGGTGTGGAGTGGTGTGATGTATCGAGGAGGAGAGGAGAGGAGAGGGGAGGAGAGATTATATAAAGAGCCTTTTTGGATGTAATTGTGCATTACTTTGTGAAATTGGAAATAAACAAGTGATTTACCAAGAAGTCGTACTGTTTTAATTATTTTCTTTGAAAAGTCAGTTGTGTTTTGTAATTAAAGTAATAATAATCATATTTATAAAGAACTTTAATAATTTTATTTTGTAAAGTTTGTAATGACTTTATGTTAGACTTCGCAGCAGTTCCCCATATTTCAATAAGATATTCGATATGAGGTTTTACTAAAGAATTATAAATAATAGGACGAATTGTATTAGGTATACATAAGGAAATTCTACGTAGTGCTCCTATCAAAGGGGATATTTTATTTTTAAGATGATCAATATGATATTGCCAGGTTAACTTGCTATCCATTATAAGACCTAAATATTTTTCATGATCAGTTTTATTTATTTTCTCGTTAAAAATTGTTAGTTGGTCATGATTTGGTATATTTTTATTTTTAGGCGCGAAGATCATATATGATGTCTTTTTGGTATTAATAGTTAATAAATATCTCAAGTCTATCCTACGACGATCCCTATGTACACTACGGGGTTCTGAAACCTTCGCACAAATCGGTAGATTTAAAATTCTCTCTTTATATAAAAGAAATGTATGTAATGTATGATTAATTACATACCCACATGATCACACAGTTTGTATGTCACATAGGCATTTTTAATTTATAAATTCTAAGATATGAGGGCACATTCTTAAAAATTTCGTTATGTTTAGGGATATGGTATTCGTTATGGTATTCGTCAAACAACAAAAGTATATAACGAAACGTTTGTCTGGTAAAATTACATACTATTATTATCCAATAGCCAGTTATAATTAATTATTAGATGTCTATATGGCAAGGAGTATTCTTAAATTTCATCATTATATTCTGGCATATATAACCTGATATGCAAAATATAGCATAGTGGAGCCTCTCGATATCCCCTCCTTTAATACAAAATTTTTCCGTAAATCGTTCTCTGTCCAAGGTGCACAGCTTTGGAACTCACTCCCACCTTCTGTTTACAAAGAGAGACCAAGTGCACCTGCATTTAAACATTAACTTAAGTGACATCTTCTGTCACTTTTACCTTCTGATATGTAATGTTTATTTATTCATACTATTTGTATATATTTATATATACTATTTGTATATATGTATATTTATGTATATATCTATGTATGTATAATATCAACATTTTCTATTATTATATATTTTTTTGTTTGCTTATCTATATATAAATCTCTATATTTTTTTTCCCCTCACTCTTTTTATTGTACCTATGTACACCACGCTTCTTTATGTAGTTTCCTTTATGAAAAGGTTTCTCGTAGAGGTCTCTTTTAAGAGATAAGTTATCCTTTGTGCATCACATGTCTTTTATAATTAATTATGTAACTATTTCTTCTCTTGGTATATAAATATATAAATAAATAAATATTAAATGCTGTGAGTATAATAAATGGGGACACATGAGTGCATCATGCAATAATAAAACTAAGCCACGAAACTTGCTTCAATCCTCAAGGACTAATTCGTTTCAATTTAAATCCGTAGCTTGTAACTTCTGTAAGAAAGTCGGTCATAGTGAACCGAACTGTTTTGCTTAAGGACGAACGAACTCGGGTAACGTAAATTTTTGTCGAGAAGTCGTAACTGACATTAATAATCGTGACGTAATTACGGCGGTACTAGGTGGCATCCCGACAGATGTATTAATGGATACCGGTTCATACATCTCGTTAATTAGCTCTGATTTAGCTAAGCATTTTTCATGCAAACTACATGCGTGTGTTAGGATACTGTTCTATATTTATACAATGTTTATTGAAGATACTATTTTTATATAAATTATCATTTAAAGATTAATAATCGAATAGTGAGGGTAAGACTTATAAAAGTGTTGCGTCGTTAATAATATATCAAACCAGTGTTTAGTATACAATTATATTGAAATCAGCTTTGTTATATAACTGTTATATGTATAAATAACACTTAAAAATATATTTATTGTATTTAAAATATTATCTGATTTAATACTGAAGGAATTATTATTAAAGAGTAAGAGTAAGACTAAGGTACAAAAGCGGTTCGTCGCCAGTAACGTGTCAAATGTGTTTAGTATACCTTTAAATTGGAACCCGCTTTCAAATACCATTTACCAAAACATTACTATTATTATTTTTATATTATTTAGTTATTTATAAAATGTATATTTTCAATATATATTTTGTAACAATTAAAAAGTAAACATCTTGAATATCGAGTGGTGTGGATAAGACCTATAAAACATAGCCCTTCACTGGGGCAAGTCAGTTCTCACGTCGGACACCAACAAGGGACAGACCTTCAAGCGAAAAGTTCTGGATATAGTGAAAACCATTTTGCGAAATACATAGATGAGATAAGTGTATTTTATTGTATGGTTTTTCTTTATAAAAAAACAATAGTTTTGTTAAATGTTAAAATGAACAGAAAATAAATGTTATTATGTGTTTAATGAACTATTTTATTTGAAATATGTATGTAAATCTAGTTTTCTTATAAAATATTTTAACTATATTCTAACACGTGCATTCCACTGTTGCGTGGTTTTGGTGGCGCGGAAATACCAAATAATATAAGTACCGAGTACGTTCTTGAATACTCCGGTAGTTATAGGCACCGATGTACTCGTATTAAGCAGAGACGGAGTGTCTTACATTCGCATTGCGAATTCACAACGAATCATTCGGTCCATTAAATTACCGATTAATATCATATCCGATTGTACGGTAGATTTGGATCTTCATTCTATTAACACGTCACCGTCATAAAATTAGGTTTTATGTCGGTTGTCATAGTAACCATATTAAATCAACTTATGTTTTATTAAAATAACAACAGATATCACCGATGCGTAAGAGTGTGTCAACGACCAAGACTTTATGATTTTCTAATGTCATGGTTATGGAAAATGTAACTGTGTGCTTCATTAATAATACTATCCGACTATGTGGCCGTGTCAATGACTAAAAACTGTGTGATCATGTGGGTATGTATGTGGGTATGTAATTAATCATACATTACATACATTTCTTTTATATAAAGAGAGAATTTTAAATCTACCGATTTGTGCGAAGGTTTCAGAACCCCGTAGTGTACATAGGGATCGTCGTAGGATAGACTTGAGATATTTATTAACTATTAATACCAAAAAGACATCATATATGATCTTCGCGCCTAAAAATAAAAATATACCAAATCATGACCAACTAACAATTTTTAACGAGCCAATAAATAAAACTGATCATGAAAAATATTTAGGTCTTATAATGGATAGCAAGTTAACCTGGCAATATCATATTGATCATCTCAAAAATAAAATATCCCCTTTGATAGGAGCACTACGTAGAATTTCCTTATGTATACCTAATACAATTCGTCCTATTATTTATAATTCTTTAGTAAAACCTCATATCGAATATCTTATTGAAATATGGGGAACTGCTGCGAAGTCTAACATAAAGTCATTACAAACTTTACAAAATAAAATTATTAAAGTTCTTTATAAATATGATGAATTATATAAAAAAAAAAAACAAAATTTCTTAATATAAATCAATTATACACTTTAAAAACCTGCATGTTGATTAGAAAAATAATAACAAATAAAACACATTTACAATTACACTTTCATAAAAAAAACACATACATACCACACTAGAAAACGTAATAAACTAGAACTTCCAAAAACCAAAACCAACTATGGAAAGAAAAACATTTTATTTGAAGGAGTTCAAATTTATAATAAATTATCAGACTTAATCATTAATAGCAAGAGTTTTCCTATATTCAAAAAACGTGTAATGGAATATGTGCAAAATAATTTATAAGTTAATGTAACCCCTACCTAAACATGTTTGTCTAATATAACTACCCGCAACATTTCATTTTACTGTATATAATTCATAAGGCAGACTTTTAAATGTACCCTCAAGCAAAATTATTGTGATTTCTTATTATAAGTGAACTTTTGTGTTCTTTATGAGAAATAAATGTCTTTAAACCGAAACCGATATGATACAATATGAACACTCATACCTAACCGACATTAATTAATTAGAAATTTTGTACATATGTATATATTTGCTTATTGAAGTGGTAATTGGATTTAAAACTATTTTGTTACTATAGATAAAAGTCGATATTGTCTGAAAAATGAAATGTAAAATTAACCTGTTGGTACGATAGTGAACCGCCAAGTGAAGCAAAAATAAAAAAGCGGCATGGCCGTATTACACTTTTCTCAAATTATTTCGGGCCATTTTCGACCTATAAGTACATTTCGCATTAAACTTGACGCCTATATTTCTGGTAAGCAAGAAAAAAGTAGCTCAAGCATTACAACTAGACAAAGTTCTTAGTTTTGTTAATTTTTTTCATTCACTGACCGTTGTCAGTATAACATAAGGTCATTATCCAATGTTCTCTTTGTTTCCGTAGCATTCTTGTAGCAGATCGTTGCATATTGCTTGAATTCATACTACTTCATATTATACAATACACGAGATCTCTATAGTTTCGCAGTATTTTTTAATATTTATTCTGCCTGGAGACTCGGAATTCGCTTTAAATTTATTATCGGAACATAAAAAAACAAAAGAATATTACATTTTATTTTTTTATTTAATTTTTTATAAGGGGTCTGACAATGTCTTGTTAATGATACATATTTATTGCAACTTATTATATATTTCTGTTCATGCCTATGTCTATGTGTGGGTATATATCAAATGAAATAAATCAAATTATAATGGTAAGACCAATGTAAGGACTGACAGTTAAAAGTACTATATGAGAATGTATGTATGTATATATGGTTTGTAACCCAATATTTATGTAGAATGCCTATTTCAAAAATTTATTTATCTAACGAATTGATTGTTTTTTAAGATTTCATTATATTTTTATGTTACAATGAAATATATTTTTTTATCAAAAAAGGGGAAATATACTCTTCCTAGCAATTTTGTAACAATCTCTTCATGGATTGTACTTAACTCTTAAGAATTCCTGGTCTTTTTTAAATTCTAGTGTACAAGACCTTTTAAACCTTTTATTGCATAGCTTCTATCGCGGGCCTTGAGCGCGGAGACCGAATTCAGAAATTCCGTAGCGAAAATTTCTAACTCCTAACATCGAACGTCGTTTCAGTTTGGCAATCTTCGGCACGGTGTATGTGTGCGTGCGACTACACTATGAGGGCTAACTAGCTGCTAACTGCTCACGACTGATTCTATCTCTTTCACACACAACGCTAGGTGCTTTTTGTCTTCGTCCACGAGTAAGTTCAAGCCCGCAACTAGTTAGACCTTATCGTGTATGTATATGTACATATATATATGGTGTTAAAATTATAAAAAAATAATTACGTGACATCACGTGTTATTAGACTTGCTGACGAGAAGCTTGTGATATAAATACAGTAGTGGCATCACACTAAAGAATACACATCCGAGCAATGAGCACTCGTCACTGACACGTATCATTATATTATTTTATTACGATTTTATTGAAATAGATAGCACAAGTTACGGCATCTCCAAAGAAAAAAAGAACAAAGAAAAAAAATACTGCATATATAAAATAAAAATATAATTATAATTGCATAAGTTGATAAAATGCTATGCAATAGCTTTACCGCGGCAGTCTCCGAGTGCCACACGTCTATTTTTAGTCAGTTTACGTCGGAAGGACATTTTAAATTATTTTACATTATCAAATTTTTTATAAATGTATATTATTTATTTGTTTGCTACGAAAGTGTGAGAAACAATACTTGATTTTTATAAATATCAGTTTTTCTATACAGTCAAATATTCTTAACTGAGAATTAGTTAGTTGTGACTGGACTGTTAGAGATGACTTGTTGAGATGAGTATTTTGAAATCATGGCCATAAGCCAGGTTTCTGTAGGAAACTTTACATGGAATTATTTATATATATATATTTTTTATATATTATATGTATATATTACTCCTTCCTTACTTACTTCCATTGTATTTAACTTTTATTTACTTGTTTGTTTCCTCTTGTTCATTAGGATTTCTCAGCACTTTCAAATGCTAATGTCATTAAATTATAGTTTGTTTCTTTAAAACTATTTGTACGCTATTAAAATTCCTAAAACCTTAAATTAAAAGAAGAAAAATGTTTAACTTTAAACACATCATTTTCTTTTATGAAGATTTTCAATATCTTACAATTATAATTCCGTGTAGAAGACTATAAGTTAAATCATTTTTCTTGTTCCGATTATTGAAAGAAAATGTAAAACAAAAAGTTTTTTAAACTTCTTAGGAATACATTTTGTAACTACATATTATGTATACCTTAAAAGCCTCCTTTATTTATATTGAACATTAGCCACAGTGGGCCGTCCTAATAATTAAACCAGAATACTTAAATTTGATCTTCTAGTATGCAACGCTATCAAGAACGTGACTCCCATACTATGTGATGTATTAATCTGTAGTGAGATCAATATACTTTTTTTTTAATTTTACATAAAAATCTCGTATCAAATCGTAGCACAGTACTCTGGAGCGTTATGAATACCTGGTACATTATATTATGAAATAAACCTGACTTGAACTATGTTTTGTTTTGTTTTAAAAAGAACGAGAAAATTAATCCAAAACAATAATGATTAATTTAATGTATAAGAGGCAGAAAAACAGAATTAAAAAAATGTATTTTATTGTTATTCTAAATAAAGAAATCAGAAAAATAATAATAATTTATTTATTAATTAATGTTCATCAAAGCGATAGATTTTTTCGGTTAGTTTCAGGCGAATCAGCAAAAAGGAGTTATTCCCAAATCTAGTAGTTAAGAAAGTGGAGACTCGAAATAGACTTCACAAACTAAAGGCATTTGTCTAAAAATAATATCGTTATTTCCCAGCTTTGCAAGTTAAAAAGATTTTTTTATTTCTCGTAGCTCCAACGCTACTCATATCACCTTACCAGGAGAACATAGATCTTTGCGGGTGATTTTACACTATAGATTGAAAAAAAAAAACCGATATGGGACAGATGAGTTTTATTAAATTTATATCTTTTTTTTTTTTGGGTCGGGTTGAAAATATTAAGTGATGAAATACATGTGTATTTCATCACTTTATTACATGATTGTAGATTAGGGTAGGTTAATTCGACGATCCCCCGGGGGCTGTCAACTTGTGGTGGTGGGGGGCTTGAATGCTCCAGTGATCCCCAGGGCTTTACCGGCAGGTATGTACTACCATACCGGACGGGTCTGGGGTGAGGGGTCAGACTAAGAGCGACACAAGCGGTGTCTAAATACATAGTTTCACTGTTATATTTCTAAAAATGACAATTTTCCATACGAACATTCATCACCTGTTTTTACCCCAATTTTCGCAATAAAAAGTAGCCTATGTTCTTTCATTCCTAATAAAGTGTCTAAATACAAAGGTTCACTGTTATATCTTCAAAAATGACGATTTTCCATACGAACAGTCATCCCCTCTTTTTACCCATTCCCCCATTTTTTGCCATAAATACCAAATTTCATCAAAATCGGTTCACTGGTTTAGGCGTGAAAGCGTAACAGACACACAGACAGAGTTACTATCGCATTTATAATATAATAATAATAATAATAATAATAATAACAGCAATAATAATAATGATAAAATATTAGTATATAGTAAAATAGTATATAGTATAATAGTATATAGTATATAGTATGGATTTAATTTTTTGTTTTTTTATTTTGTTTTTAATTATTTAATTTTTAATTTTTTATTTTTTAATCATACATGAAGTATGAAATATTTAATGAGTAAATAAGAGATGGTTTTTTATTTCTGCCTTTACTTTATAAAACTACCTGTCTATCTTTACTTTTATTTACTTTTTACTGGATAATGCACGTTCCTTTAAAAAATAAGTTTAAATTTAAAAACAAATTGTGAACCGTAGTTTCAAGTCACGTTTATTGCGTACTAGCTTTTGCCCGCGACTTCGTTCGCGTGGACTTCAGGTTCGTCCCGTCTAGTCTAGTAATAAGTAAGAAATACGGTAACTAAGCACTGCAGAGCCCTAATCATAGGCCTATAGGTAGCTACTGCAGTATGCTCCTATAAACTACATTTAATGATCTTTTTCCTTCAGCATAAACATGCAGATTCTTCGCTTTAGAAACACGTGAGCAAGCCACATAGAGCTGACCGTGAGAAAAACATGGCGTGCCCAAATGTAGGCCTGCTACCTTCAAGGTTTGACCCTGCGATTTGTTGATCGTCATTGAAAATGCGACTTTTAATGGGAACTGCAGGCGTTTAAAATTGAATGGCAAGTTGTTGGGTATGATTGGGATGCGCGGTATAAGAACATTGTCTCCCTTGGCTTCTCCAGTTAAAATTGTAGCCTTCACTATATGCCTTCCTAATTCGGTAACTCGCAACCGAGTACCGTTGCATAATCTTGGCGCATCCAGGTTACGCATTAACAAAACGGGTACACCTACCTTTAATTCCAACTTGTGTGATGGCACCCCGGACAACTCTAAAGAGTTTAGGAACTCTACGGGATAACTTGTAGTGTCATCGGATGACATAACTGTGTCAATGGAATTATACACTGATGTTTCGCTGTTTATTTCGGCCAAGATGTTTTTATTTATTTTCGCAACAATCTGATTTTTTGGTGCCAATATGGTTCTTTCACACAACCAATTTTCGTCAAGAATATTTTGTTGCAGATTCGGAAAAACTTGTTCAATAAGTTCGTTTTCTGTCTCCACAGCATGACAAAATTGCTGTGTGAAAAGAACCATACCTACTTGGTCGGTGTTTAGGTGGCCTTCACTAATTTCTAGCAGTTTTTGAGCATATGCTCCTGATTCGACATCGCTGAATAACTGGACTCGCATGTTAGTGGTAAGATAAAGCTTTTCAACTTTAGACCACAGATATGAGGCTTTTAGACATGCGTTAATTTCATCTGCTGCAGTGCCTCTCTCGATAATAGGTAAAGTCTGTCTAAAATCCCCTGCCAATAACACTACCACACCACCCATCAACTTTCGATTGCTGTGAATATCTTGTAGACAGCGATCAAGCGCCTCAATGGCGCGTTTGTGTGACATAGTGCACTCGTCCCACACGATCAGCATACATTGTTGCAAGAGGGCGCCACGGGCACTGCTCTTACTGATGTTGCACGTTGGGGTTTCTTCGCTCGCCAGATTAAGAGGTAATTTAAAAACCGAATGTGCCGTTCGTCCACCGCTCAGCAATGTTGCAGCGATCCCAGAGGAAGCCACCGCTAATGCAACTTTACGGTCCTTACGAATTTTTGCTAGAAGCAAATTAAGCAAAAATGTTTTACCTGTACCGCCCGGGGCGTCAAGAAAGAAAAGGCCGCCTTTGTCAAGCTCAACTCGTTGTAATATTTTGTTATAAATGTTTTTTTGTTCGGGTAGCAGGCGTGGTTCAGTTTCGCTGACCTGAGCGTCTAATAAAGCAATATCGTAGCTTAGCTCTTTGATCAAATCGGTCGACAACTCTCCTCGACGCTCTGGTGTAGGCATACCGAAGTCAGACAATTTCTTACCGGAAATCGTTATTATTTTGTCCTCTATATGTCTCAGTGCTTCATTGAAACATAGATCATTGTTGACTTGATCCATCCTTTCAAATCTTTGCAAGATATCCTCCGATAATGCAGATTTATACTTATCCCATAGTTGAAGAGGATTGGATAAACCGCAAGTGCATATCAATATTGCAAATAGTTCTCTTATTTGCGAAGGAGAGCGACACAGCACTGCCTCTTCCATTGTGGCATCCCAGTGGTTGTCATCTTCCAACAACCCCAACTTCTCACACGCTTGTCGAAAAGTTTGAAGTTCTTGGCCGTCAACTGTTTTAAGATCCAAAAAGCTAGTGGGGCCCTGTACTACATTCAGCAGCATTCGCAAACAGTAACATTCGAAGTTACTAACATGCACTGTGTAAATGCGCCCAAGAGCATCTCCTGCCTTCACACCTGGCCAGCCGTCGACAGGTGTGCCTTGTAAACGACGTTTCCATTCTTTCGACGACACGTTCCATGTATAGTAGCGGGGTACGTCAACATAAAGTAATGTTTTTGCAAATGCGTCATTTTGGCAAAGCAGGAAAAATGCAGTTAGTGTCGTCTTAGGTGGTGCGGCCATTCTCTCTCTAAAATTGTTTTCAGTGAAGTAAATCCGCTGACCATTAGGCAGATGAACCGCAAGGTGAGTGACTGTTGGGTGTCTTTCATGCAGAGGCAGACCCAAGATCCGCCACGCTGCTTCGTTACTACTAACATATCTACCGGCTCGATACGTTTGCACCTCATCTCTCGGGTCAATATTAACATTCCCTTGCTGTCGAATGTTAAAAATAGCCTGGTCGCTGCCTTTGTTTATATATTTACAAATATATTTTATCGCCTGTACCGTATTGCAGAACTCTACATTTATGTGACAGTTATAAATTTTAGACAGAAGAGGAGAATATGGGACAATCCAGCTATTGTCAACCAATACTTCCTGTGTTCCACCTCGGGTTTTTAGAGTTATCGTACGGCCGCCATCTCCTGGTGTTCTACGCCTGTACAAAGGATAGCCTTTGTCGTTAGTTTGAGTATCTTTCAAAAGCGCCCTTGGATACTTTTTGGTGCATTTTCCTTCTTTCATGCATGGTGATGACGGATTTAGTGCACCACAGGGACCGTGAATCATATTTTTGGTTACAGTATCGTAGAGTTTTCGATCACTTTCTGGATTTGGTATCTCCGCACTTATGACTTCATCAATTTGGTTGGGGCGTAATTTTTCCGTCAACCACAGCAGTAAGTGCACGTGAGGCAGACCTCTTTTTTGCCACTCGATCGAGTACATGAAACACTTCATATCTCCAAATATTTTACCTTTTGTAAGTAGAGCAACCAATTTTTGTACTTTTATTTTAAATAACCTGGCTGTTAAGTCATGTCTGTCTGTTGCATTTTGACCTGGAATGAGCTCTTTAGTAATTTCTGGCCAAGCGGGATTACATGTCATTGTAATAAACAGATCAGGCCTCCCGTAGTTACGCACGTATGTGAACGCATCCTGCGTGTACTCATGAAGATATCTCGGGCTATTTACAAATGACGATGGGAGTATTACCAATTGACCCAAATTGTTTGGATCTAAATCCGCATCATTCCTGACCGCGTCTTGTAAATGTATATAGTTTTCTGCTCGCAGTTTTGTTTGGTTTAAAGCAATAAACCTTAAGCGCTCACTCTCCACTTTGACATACATGTCCACCAAAAACTGAAGCAAGAGAAGCCTACATCGAAGCAATAAATTAAAATTGTTGCGACGTACCATCATATGATATGCATAAAAGTCTTTGCACGACACTTTTTTGTTCGGTATAGGCTGTTTTGTAACTGGGTTTGTCTGAGGAATATCAAAACTGTACCCCTCTTGTCCTTTCCAAAAAATTATCGGGTACTCGAGAGCATCATAAAATCTATGAGTGTCCGGAACTCTAGTAAGCCGGCCATCGTGCGCCTGAATAACAATGTCCCGAGACGCAGTTTGTTCAGTACTAACTACTACGGCAGCTATTTCGTTTGTGGTCGGGGCATTGAATCGTCTTTCGTGTTCACCACGTGGTACACGATCTGGGTGTATCACGACCTTGTAATTATCGCTAGTCACTCTATCTTTAGCCATTTTAAATTCATGCACTAAAACGTTGTGATCATGTAGAACTTTTTGTATTTTTTGAACTGTGTTTCTTTCCACACCTGGTACGTACTCAGAACGCCTATCAACTTGTGCTTCCTCATCACCCATGAAATAAACTTGCAAAAATTTTGGTTGCGTATTAGCAGCAGGAAGCAAAGAGCCAATTGTGTGGTATATTTGCCCTTGGATTGTAAAAGTCGGGCAAAATCCTGGCATCGACACAATGTTATCAGCTCCAAAAGATGTCATATGGAAGCATGTATTGTATTTTCTTATGTTTTTTAAAAAACGGCGAGACTCATCTGTTTCATTTGAAAAAAGTTCTTTAAGAGGTTCAACACGCTCGTCTATTGAAGGAAGAACTACTTTTCCTCCCGAACAACACATGCCTGCAGCTTCCTCTTTCCATTTAAGAGCACCGCAAAATCTGCATTCTTTATTCATCGCTTCTATTTTTATAAGCTTGTGGCTTTCGTAATCAAGAGTTTCATCGTACTCAAATGCAGCTTTATCAAATACTCCCCACGCGTTTCTTGTAAATATTAATCGTCGCTGTTGTGCCCTTTCAGCAACAGCGCATCTGCGAGCTTCAGCAGCTTCAACAGTTTCAGTAGCTCTTTGGGACCCTATGTAAGTCGCTTGCTGAAGACGCCGAGCTTGAGACTGTTCGGGTGTCTCTGCAGCCCGTTGAGATGCTAGATACTCAGCATGCTGTCGACGTCTATCTTGGGACTGCTCTGGTGTCTCAGCAGCTCTTTGAGCTGCCTCACGCTCTGCTTGTTTAAGCCTTTGCAGTTCGGCTTGTGGAAACGTCTCGTTAAGTCTAGCTACTTTCATAGTTCGAGCTTTATTAGAGCTTTGGGAAAGATTAGACTTACGCTTTCGCGGCATAATTCTTAAGTACGTGTTGTTTCTATACTTCCAAAAAATACAGTACGGTAGTTATTGTTATGATTGTACTTTAATGCAATCCTTGCCTATTTAATTAACCTATCTATATAGTAATTCAATTATCAATGAAGTAATTCGTTATAATTAACATATTTATATAATTTGTTATAATTAACTGTAAGTAACCTATCTATATAGTAATTGAATTATCAATGAAGTAATTCGTTATATAATTAACCTATTTATATAATTTGTTATAATTAACTGTAAGTAACCTATCTATATAGTAATTGAATCATCAATGAAGTAATTCGTAAAAATGAAGTATCTTTTTGTACGTGTAACTTCTAACCAAAAAGAAACCTGGCAATAACTAACCTTAGGCCTATATTACTTAAAGTAGGCGACCATACGTTTTTATCAAATCGCTAGTGCCTTGAAAATTCGCAAAACGGACACAACCGTCAACGACGTCTGCCCTCACGCGTCTGCCCGCGTTCGGGTCGCGCACTCAGCGATGAGCCACTTCTTCCCCACCGCACCTACCCCGCTCCCCCACGCCCCGTTCGCCTGGCGCCGCTGCCGGTATTTATCACCGAAACGGTATTTATCGCCGAAATTGCTATGACTCTGCATTTTAAATCTGTGATATCTTCGAAAATATTTATTTAATTTACATGCTGTAAAAAGCCATATTGATCTTTATTAAATGCACAATGTATTTAAGATACTTAATTGGATAAGGATTAATACTGTATTGCTTAAAATCGCTTCGTAAATAAGCCATTATTTCTCGTACAAAGTAAAGGATAAAAAATGGTTATTGTGGGTTATTCCTAAGAGATAAACATATACCATACATAGACCTTTTTAAATTGTACAATACTGTAGTAAATTGTTTTGATCTATCTTGTAGGATTCAGTCAGCGTTTGCAATGTAAGCGCAAAAAATGTGTTTTTTTTTACGACCTCACATTAAAAACCTCAAAAATTGTAGCCTATGTGTTATTCTGATGTATAAGCTATATTGTGGTAAAGTTTCATTCAAATCCATTCAGTAGTTTTTACGTGAAAGAATAACAAACATCCATACATCCATACTTACAAACTTTCGCCTTTATAATAGTAGTAGGATTATGAAGTACCAGGTGTTCATAAAGCTACAGAATACTATTACACAATTTGCTACGGGGATGCTACGAAAACCCAGAGAATTGGTTCTACGATAAACATACAAATATGCATTTCAAAGGGTTAATAGTGCAGACGTTGTGACAAACATGCATGCACGAACTAAGGCGAAACTATATTTTAGTGTCGGCTATCATGAAGAAAGGAATTCCCGTTTTCAAAATTAAATCAAACTAAGATATCTAAAATCAGAGAGCATAAAGGGCAATTGTATCAGGCTTACTGAAAACTAATGTAAAAAACAATTTTTTTCTTCTGAGATTTTCTTAGACATACATTTTGTAACAATATATTTTGTCAATCTTAAAAGTCTGCCTTACATACATATCTTGAAAACTAAGAGCAGTGGGTAGTCGTATCAGTATTGTATACAAATCAGAATACTTAAGTCTGTTCTCCTAGTATGCAACGTTATCAAAAACGTGAGTCCCATATTATGTATTTATACGTAACTGTAGTCAGGTCAATAAAGTTTTACTTTTCACAGCAATCATGAAACATATTGTACAACTCCTTCAGACTTATGAAGTCCTGGTTCCCGCACTATGAAACAAACGTGACCAATTTTCGAAGTTCTGGTGATTCCTTTGTAGCAAGCAACCATGATCAATTGACAGACGAGATGAAAATGAAATCATATACATATTTTCTAATCAGAAAATACATACGAGTATATGTCGAAGTACGGTCCAGGCCGTGGTTTTTAAAAAGAGTGACGCCAGCATAACTGACGTCATCAATGACTTTAGTCTTAATTGTAGACCAACATTGTTGTGACTACACTTACACAGGTGGCTACGCAGGTGGCTATGCGGCTAACACCTGATTATTTCAACTACCGACAATTATTAGTTTTTTGAATAATAAGAACTACGCCGTTATATATGTTTTTTTTTCAGTAAATTTTAGTCAAAATTGATTAAGTGTATATTTCGAAGTAGAGAGACGAAAGTGGCTGTACGAACTTAGTGCCTTATTATTTATAGAAAAAGAAATGCCCGCTTCGAAAGTAAATTTTTTTTACTGGTCTCGTACCGCAACTCATACTATCGTACCAGGGAAACATAAATCTATGAAGGTGATGTTTCACTATGAATTGAGAGTGAAATTTGTGCTATATGAACATATTGGGACGGACGTGTGTTTTAAATATTTCATATCAATATATATTGATATTTATTTGTTTGTGGGTGTTCGTGTGTCATGGCCTAATTTACATTAATAAGAGCTTATTTATTTATTAATTTTTTCCCGTTATTCTTATGAATATAATTTTGTTCTTGTGATATATAAGTTTCTTTTGCGTGTTTCTGAAATCTTGCATTATGGAAGTGAATTTTGCTTTCATAAAATAATTTGCATTTCAGTTCAGTATTGCATACAAAACATGATTCCTGAATTAATGTTCATCTGTAATACAAGGTTATAAGGTCAGGGTATATAAAACTATCAAGGTGACCTTTCTCCGCTTTAATCTCATGCTTATGTTTGCCCGTTGTTTAATTTTTTTGGGTAATTTTAAGTGTTGCATTTTTTTTTAGCAAAATGATTTTTCTTTAAAAACATAAAAAACAAAAGAAACTTTTAATAAGCTAACATAAGAAGCATATATATAATATGTATTTCATAACTTTATTACATGATTGTAGATTAGGGTAGGTTATTTAGACGATCGACCTCACAGAGGCACTCCTTTATCTTATACCTTGAAAGATTTCAAGTTTTGTAGATAAAAAGGATAAGAGATCATAAATTCTTAAAATTAATTTAGAGTCATCTCAGAGTCTCAGAATTCCAAAGCACCGAGAGAATTTTTTCAGCTTTGTCTAAAAAAGCCTGATTATAAATATAAATTATAAATACGTACACATTTACATACATATATACTTATATATTAATATTATACATAATATCTCTACAAAATATTTGAAGCGTAGTAGTACTCTTTTCCTTTAGTGACTTTACTAGTGCCCTTATTACTAAAATAAACGTGAGTACCTAATAATATCTTGCATTCACATTCATAGACGATTCACGACGAGCATTTTTTTATATTCTCAAGGTATTTTTTTTTATTTTGTAAACCTTGATCAGAAAGGAATTTTATACAAAAATAACCAATCGGACCATACTTTCTACAAAAAGAATTAATCCAGAAAAATTTCAATGTAATTTTCAAACTGTCTGTTTAATGCAGAGATGATTCTCAATAAAAATAATTAATCAATCTAGAAAAGAAAAGTCGATGGATCTCCTTCACAAAGCTGATTTTGATTTATTGATTGATTTCATAACACCGCCGCAACTCACTAACTAACTCACTAACATCTTACCAGGAGAACATAAAACCAAGCCGATGATGCTTCACGGGAAGATAAAAGTGAAACTTTTCATTCATATGTATTTATTACACATTAAACTTATGTTTGTGGGTCGGTCATTATTATGTTTCTGTGAGCTTGGGCTGACTGGCTTTATCGATTTTTCATCCTATTGCTTTTAAAATGTAGTGATTCACAGCGATACGCTAGTCACAATCAGCTGACTCTCACTGCTATGGAATGTCTGCCTCCATCTGCCGCTAGAAGATTGAGGTCATAATTAAAAGAAAAAAAAAACAAATATTTACAATTATCTCTACTTGTACTATGTATCAGTCTAACATCGTATTTGCCATAAAACTTAATAAATACTCCATTGCATAGTAATTTCATAAAAAAAATAAATTCAAACAAGAAAATTCAAATTTTCGAGAAAAAGAAACAAAAAAATTCAAAGAAAGTTTTCTGAACCATTGCCTCTCAATTTATGTTCTCCTGGTTGACAGTGTTATGAACAACGTGACTGTTACGTTCTGTTACCTAACTCGAAACATCTTACCAGGAGAACATAAAACTGTGTAGTTAGTTCTATAGTGTGCTTTTGCTACGAAATACTCGTGTCTTATGATTTCCTGGTTTCCCATCCGCTGAGATAAACGTGACTGACTGTGGCTTGTTTGTTTGTTTGTTTGTTTGTTTGTTTGCTTGCTTGTTTCGTTTGCACAACAAACTACGTGAAGTTTGTTACGTACGCGCTACATATTATAAAATAAATGAACATTGCCGGGGCAACATCGTTGTATGGATAAGATATCATATAACAAGTAACGCCGCTGACTCCGCGGAACGAACACCAAGCCGTGTGAACCAGAAGATTCCTGATACCAAACAAGCTATGGAATGGGATTGCTATCCTAACATCGGGGCAATCATGTAGTCTTAGGTATAGGTTATAAGTTTTAATATATAATTTTTATTATAATATACATATAAGTAAGTTTCGTAGTTTTCCTGGAACCTCCGGTTGCCACCTTATATAATTAGTTACTTCTTTATTTGGTGACTGGGGAGTTGGTTTAAAACGTTAAAAAACCGTTTTGAAATTTTGTGAGTAACTTTATTTTATTAATTTAAACTACTTACTTTTTTTAAAATAATACTGTGGAATATTTGATTATTTCATAATAGAAGGCAAATTTCGTCGCAACTTCCATATTAAATAAATAATAAATTAATGAGAAAATATTATCTCCTTGAAAATCATCTGCTCACAGGCATTGCATTTAAATGAGGGCTTGCGAAAAAAAAATTGTCTCAAGTATCATGAAGAAAAGGAATTCCCGTATTCCCGTATAATTAACTCAAAAAAAGGGTGAATAAGACCGAATGACAAACTCCAAAATTCTGTTTACCACGAGACTTCACATTGGCTCCTTTCTATAAATAAAATGATCGTTTTAAATCTTTAAAGACTTACTAAATAATTCTTTAAAAATTTAAGGATATTTTCACTATAATATTGTTTAACAAAGTTTTCTAAGTAGATCTTAATCCAACAAATGACAACTAAAAGGATGTGCAGTCTTGTCAATTTGCAGCTATTATAAGTTTCGAATTACTTGTGGTATTAGAAATCGGTGGCGGGAATAGGGGTTGTTTTATTTCAACAAAATTATATTCATTTATACGTTGAAGCAATCGCATGAAAAGCTTCTTAAAAGCGATATCACATGGCATAAAGGGCAATTGTACCAAGCGTGGTGGTTTCAGTGTGGTCATAATTTTATATTTCTTCACAACTGGAAAAATACATATGTGAATATACTTATATATATGTTCTCTTTGTTTTCGTAGTATTCTCGTACCACTCTCGTAGCATTGTGCCTTAAGATTATGAATACCTAGAACTTCATTTTATGAAATAAAGTTTGTTTCTTCGTAGTTTTTTTTTCTTATGAAACGAATAAAACAAAGAAAAAATATATATTTTTAAAATTTTAAAAACTATAAATATACTTTTATATATAACAAAACATGTATATGAATGATAAATAATAAAAATAAATCAAAAGGGTTATACGTAGAAAAAGTGAATTGTTTGAAATATACATACACAGATTACTTTCAACTAAAGCAGAAAGAAGCTTGTTTCAATAGTTATTCTGTCTGGTGACTCTGAGTTCCCACTGAATTTACTATCGGAACATAAACAGAACAAGGATATTCAATTATTTCTTTTCTTTCGGTTTAAGGAGTTTGACAATGTGTAAATTTTAATGATATGAAGTGTACATTGAAGTTGTACGAGTACATATTCTTATGAATTCTTAGATTTCGAAGCGTCTTCGTATCAATTGATACCATAGTACTTTACCTTTATAAAACTACATGGTGCTCCTTACTAAAGGTAGTCTGTTAAAGTAATCGTAAAACACGTCACGTTTCTACATCGCGGTATCAGTTAACACAGAATGTCTGGAGGTGTTTTAGTTCATATTGCACATAAATGTAATAAATAAATAATAATAAATATTATAATACTAAATATAAATATTATAATATATTGTAATACTAAATATTGTACTAAATTCCTAAATATTAAACAGTCTCAAAATACTAGCTATAGGTTGTATTCGCAAATTTTTGTAGATCTCCGAAATGGATCTGATAAACACGTCTTATTATGAACTAAACGTGAATATTGGCTTCGAGATTGCCATGACAGCGTCGTGACGCCACGAGAGCGACTTAATGCTTTTCCTAGTATAGACTCTATAGTTACTTTATTGAGTAATTGGCCCCATGCTGTAAAGAAAAAAAAAATAAATTCAAATAATTTAATCTAGTAAAATTTTGATATGGTTTTGAAAGCGTTTTTGGTTTTTGGTTTCTGAAAGTCATTTCAAACAAGCTAATGATGTCAGTAGCAGAAAATTTTGTAATAAAATAATTTCAAAATAAAATCAACTATTTAATCATTTATATTTTGCATTGTATTTCGAGTCTTCAATCCAAATTCTTTCACTCAATTAATATTCACGGCTTAAAAACTACTCTTTCCAAATATAATTCAAAACTTGTCCGACGTTGATAAATTTGTTAATTTGTAATTTTTTTAATCATACATAAAGTATGAAAATATTTAACACCTAAATAAGATTCGGTTTTTTATCTTTATAAAACCACCTGTCTTTCTTTATCCCTATTTACTTTTTGCTGGATGATGCACGTTCCTTTTAAAACAAGTTAAAATTTAAAAACAAATTGTGAACCGTAGTTTCAAGTCACGTTTATTGCGTATTATGAAGTACCAGATGTTCATAAAGCTACAGAATACTATTACACAATTTGCTACGGGGATGCTACGAAAACCCAGAGAATTGGTTCTACGATAAACATACAAATATGCATTTCAAAGGGTTAATAGTGCAGACGTTGTGACAAACATGCATGCACGAACTAAGGCGAAACTATATTTTAGTGTCGGCTATCATGAAGAAAGGAATTCCCGTTTTTAAAATTAAATCAAACTAAGATATCTAAAATCAGAGAGCATAAAGGGCAATTGTATCAGGCTTACTGAAAACTAATGTAAAAAACAGTTTTTTTTCTTCTGAGATTTTCTTAGACATACATTTTGTAACAATGTATTTTGTCAATCTTAAAAGTCTGCCTTACATACATATCTTGAAAACTAAGAGCAGTGGGTGGTCGTATCAGTATTGTATACAAATCAGAATACTTAAGTTTGTTCTCCTAGTATGCAACGCTATCAAAAACGTGAGCCCCTACTATGTATTTATACGTAACTGTAGTAAGGTCAATAAAGTTTTAATTTTCACAGCAATCTTGAAAAATATTGTACTACTCCTTCAGACTTATGAAGTCATGGTTCCCGTACTATGAAACAAACGTGACCAATCTTCGAAGTTCTGGTTGGTTCCTTTGCAACCATGATCAATTGATAGACGAGATGAAAATGAAATCATTCATATACATGTTTTCTAATCAGAAAATAAATAATAAAATATTTAATTAATTAATATAATATAAATTGATTTAGATTATAATTAATCAATGTTTTTCAAATACACGTATGTCGGAGTAGGGTCCAGGCCGTGGTTTTTAAAAAGTGTGACGCCAGCATAACTGACGTCATCAATGACTTTATTCTTGATTGTAGACCAACATTGTTGTGACTACACTTACACAAGTGGCTACGCAGGTGGTTATGCGGCTGACACCTGATAATTTCAACTACCCTCAATTATTAGTTTTTCAAATAATAAGAATTACACCGACATATGTTTTTTTTCAGTTAATTTTAGTCAAAATTGATTCGAAGTGGAGGGACGAAACTAAGTGCCATTATCATTTATAGAAAAAGAAATGCCAGCTTCGAAAGTTAAATTTTTTGTACTGGTCTCGTAGCTCCAACGGAACTCATAACATCCTACCAGGGAAACATAAATCTATGAAGGTGATGTATCACTATGAATTGAGAGTGAAATTTATGCTATATGAACATATTGGGACAGACGTGTGTTTTAAATATTTCATATATTGAATATATATTGATATTTATTGATATTTATTTGTTTGTCTGTGTTCGTGTGTCATAGCCCAATTTACATTTATTAGAGCTTATTTATTTATTAATTTTTTCCTGTTATTCTTATGAAGATATTTTTGTTCCTATCATATATAAGTTTCTTTTGCGTGTTCCTGAAATCTCGTTTTATGGAAGTGAATTGAATTCATAAAATAATTTGTATTATTTTCAAGTTCGTAGAGCAGTGGACGATCATCGTTCAGTATTGCATACAAAACATGATTCCTCAATTAATGTTCATCTGTAATACAAGGTTATAAAGTCAGGGTATATAAAAAATTTTATTATTATTATAAAACTATTAACTATTATTATTAATTATCACTAAGGTGATCTTTCTCCCCATTAATCTCAAGCTCTAGTTGGTTTGTATAATTTTAAGTTCCATATATTTTTTTATTAAAATTATTAATAAATGCTAGATTTATTAATAATTTTATTCAATGCTTCCAATTTGCGTGTAACTTAATTATAACTGTAATTAACTGTATGATGATAACTTTAATAAACTCAGTTTAACGTATGAGAAGAAATGTGGGAAAAATTCCTCTAGCTAAGCTGTATTGGTTGCATAACACCAACTCATAACATCCTACTAGGAGAACATACAACCGCGTAGGTGATGTTTCACAAGGGGGTGGAAGTGAAACTATCTATCTATATTTAATATAGTCTACTTGTTTGTGTGATGGTTGTCTTTTATGTATGTGTAAGTTTGGTATGACTGGCTTGCTAGCTGGCTCTTTGATAATTACGAATATTGACATCGCACTATTATTTATTCTTACTTCAAAGTTAAATTCATAACGAGGGCAAAGTGGACAGAAAATTCAAAATAGTTTAGTTTTTCCCTGAGTTATTCACTAAACACAAATTGTATTCAAAATTTTGAAGCTTCTATATAAACTAGAAGCGCCTTACAGTTTGGATGATGGGTCAGTCAGTGAATGAAAAAATTTAACAAAACTAAGAACTTTGTCTAGTTGTAATGCTTGAGCTACTTTTTTCTTGCTTACCAGAAATATAGGCGTCAAGTTTAATGCGAAATGTACTTATAGGTCGAAAATGTCCCGAAATAATTTGAGAAAAGTGTAATACGGCCATGCCGCTTTTTTATTTTTGCTCGACTTGGCGGTTCACTATCGTACAAACAGGTAAATTTTACAATTCATTTTTCAGACAATATCGAATTTTATCTATAGTAACAAAATAGTTTTAAATCCAATCACCACTTCATTAAGTCAATATATATTTTTAGTTATAATTATTTAAAATAATTTAAATTGTGATATTCTTGATGATTCTAAGCTTAACGATATTTATATTCTAATATTTATTGGAAACTCTTATGATGGTTAAACTAGCGCCATCTGTATATTTGTTATAATAGTGTAAATTAATGTTAATAATGTTTCTGTACAGTAATTTAAATGTCCAAATACTTGACAATTGGTTTTATAATTTATAATGAGAGCTTCTGCATGTTTTACGTAATGTTCAGTGTTTTATAAAAAAGCTTGGATCTACGATAATTATCTAACTTCACGTTTAAATTGGCCTTTCCTCGTTTATGATTTTAATAAAACCCTTTTGTCAAAGTTAGATGCAGGCGTCATAAAGATGTTGAAGTTGTGGCTCGGGCTCGCGCTAACGGCTGATTCATCGGCTTTATTTAGGGATCGCAATAGTTTTGGGATGAGTCTAAAAAGGCCATCGGAGCTCTATAAACACCTGAGAGTTTCCAAGAGGTACATCTTGGGGAAATCCCAGGATGACGTCGTTACATCGCTCCCAAAAGACAAAGATGCCTCAGAGCTAGAGTCAAGGCTTCAATTCCACAAGCAGTTTATGATAGGAGCGCAAAGTAACAGAGTAGGGTTAGGATCAAGTAGGAAGGTCCAAGATACGGATATATTGAAGTCTTTTATTCGACAAGACGAGAATGATAAATATAAGATCCATGCAATAAGTTTAGAAATGCAGAACGAGTGGTTAGACATAGGAGATTTTTGCATCCCATTAGCACTAAAATGGCGCACCTTAATCCATGATTGGTCGCCAGCATTGCTAAAATTCTATCTCAATGCATTCCAGATGACTCTCCCAGATCAGAGTAATTTAGTAAGATGGGGTAAAGGTACCGAAAAGACTTGCTATATCTGTGGGAAGGCAGTTGGAACTGCTAGGCACTTGTTAGTGGGATGTAAGGTACTCCTCGATAGCGGTCAATACTCGCGTCGTCACGATAGGGTTCTGGAAATCATACGTGAAGCGGTTAGTGTTTCGGTAGCCAGAGCGCAAAAAGGAATATCCACAAACGAGCGATCAGTAGGTTTTGTGAGAGAGGGCATTAGGACTATAAAAACAAATGTCAAGCCTTACCCCATCCTTAAAGCGGCTACGGATTGGACTATAATGATGGATACGTGTGAAAAACAATACAAAATCCCCGAGGATATTTGTGCGTCGGCCTCCAGACCGGACATATTCATGTATTCGCGAATCTTAAAGCGCGTTGTGATGATAGAGCTTACGGTTCCTTGGGAAACCAACATCCCCAAAGACCATACCATCAAGGTCAACAAATATTACGAGCTCACAAACGAACTCACTCGAAATAGGTTCGTCGTGGATTTATATGCGGTAGAAGTGGGAGCGAGAGGTATAACGGCTAAATCTCTCTACAACCTACTAAAAGACTTGGGCCTGTCCAGAACTCACATCAATTCTTTCTTGGAACGTACTTCGAAGGCAGCCCTAGTAGGTTCTTGTCAAATATGGTTAGGTAGGGAGAGGAGCTTGGACAGTGGAGGTGAGCGTTTAACGCGCGTTAGTTAGGGGCCCCTTAAACCTACACCTGGGTCGCAAGTCCCAGGCGCTGTTAAAGCTCCACTCCCTGCAACGCAATGGACCCGGCACCCGCACGGTGAATCCATTGAATGCTAAGAGGTTTCGTCTCTTCGTCTTATGGAAACTCTTATGAGGGAAACTAGCGCCCTCTGTATGATATTGTAACTTACCCTCACCTAAAAATGTTACCTTTGAATATTATAAATAGGATGTAAGTGCTAGACTGGGGGATTTCTGGTACGAGTTGTGGAGCAATAGACATCTAAGTGGAAGTACTGCCTTATTTATTTTTAACAAGTCAGAAGTATACGGATCGTTCGCGAAATATCCTGTCAACTGGAAATAATGAAGATGAACCGCTGCCACATGTCACAAAGAAGCCTGAAGAAAAAAGAAACAAGAAAACCTCTCCGATCTACAGATACTTGAACGTTTAGACCACCTGGAGAAAATGATTGAAGTTACTAGCCAGTGTGAGATGGCAACGCAATTACAACCTGGACCCTATACAAATAACAAGGAGATGCTGAAGCTCAAGTAAGAAGCTTAAATATGATGATAAAAAAAGAGCTTTAATATACAACATGACAAGCAACTTGGAAGGAAACTCTCTGCTACGGTTTGAACACCAATAAAACATCGATGTGACCTGGAGCGAGTGGAAAAGACTTTTCCCTCTCAAGCGCGGATTCGCTGCGAAACTACACGACATGGTTGCAACTAACAAACGTCAGGATGCACAGGTGATACTTTTATTTTTCAAAAAGCCAGCTCTTGGAGAGTCATGTGAGTTAAGTGATCATATAATCTGCCACGTAATTTGAAAGCTGGAACCCGAGGCACAGGTTCTAAAGCCACCGGTTCTTAAGATACTTAATTATTTAACGGATACTATAGTTGAACCCTCACAATTAACAAATAATTTAACTTTTGATAAAGTTCAGGGCCTAAATGTTTTTCATGTGGACTCACATCGTCCCAATGTATATCATCCCAATGTAGGGAAAACGTCCGATGTAATAATTATAATAAAATTGTTCATAAAACGGAATATTGCAGATTTAAAAAGTCCGATCACTGTGGTAAAGTAGGTTATGAAGAGAAAGACTGTTATTTTAAAAATCTATCGGCTCCAAATAGTTCTTATGTCAAACCTAACAATAAATTCGATGAAAAGAAATCTAAATTGTTAGCCCGATTGATGTGGATCACCAAAATTTCGTAAAATTATTATTGCTAACGGTTTTAAATTGACTGCATATATTGACTTTAATAATACTATAACAGTATCAGCGGCTCTAAAAAATCAATTTAAAATATAATATATGTCAAACAAGCATAAAAGGTTATGGGCGTCAAATTATAACACCAGAAGGTGAAACTCTATAGTAGCTTTTGAATTTTGAATTTGAACATAGATGGCGTCGGGGCTAGCAAATCGGTTTTGATAGTCTTGTGATAACCTACAAGACACCGACATGATAATAGGGCGGGCCTTTAGTGAATTACCGGGAATATGTGTTATGATAGCGACGGATACTTTAACATTTTCCTGCAATAATAGCACTGTTAATATGGAACTACCATTTTTAAATCATAATGACGTCCATCTATCAAAAATAGAATTAAGGGTACCTCATGACCTGAAAATTGTTAATGGATTAATCAAAATTTTAGTTTATACGGACCAATTTGTCGACAATATGTCGATGGTGTTCTGTGAAACTTGAACGGTCTGAATATAGGTGCCTTGGTAAAGAAATTGATATTCCAGAACAAATAACTGAAATAAATGGTAACCGGGGGTATATCGACGTAAACGACTTAATATATTAACCGATAACATTATTTGCTACACTTTGCATTACTCGAGGTTCTGAATATAAATCGGGTAATATTAAAATCGATACAGATGTGTCAAGATCGGACCTAGACAATCTTCAAAATCTTAAATAAATTTGATCATTGTTTTGATGATCATGTAGGGGTAGGAGATTTGATATAGAAATAAAAATTGAACTAACCACTTAAGTTCCCTTTTATCATCACCCGTATCGTATGTCAATAAAAGAGTGATGAATTTTATGCTGAATAAGTATAGATTTGAATTCGCTTCCTCATTATCAACGATATTTTATTATTTTCAAAAACTAGCCCGCAGGCTTTGGAAAATTGAGAACTTTGATTTGAAATTTGAAATTTGATTTGATTTTATTGAGCAAATATGGTGTAATAATGCGTCGGGACAAATGTTCATTCTTAAAAGCAAGTATCGATTACTTAGGTCACATCATATCGTGTGGAGAGATCCAACCATAGCCAAATAAATTAAAAGCACTAAATGAATTTAGAGAACCAAATAATATTCACGATTTAAGAAGATTTAATGGGTGTAAGCTGGTTACTTCCGTAAATTCATTAAATCTTTCGAGAATAGAATTCGTCCGCTATGTATTTTACTACGAAATACCAATTGTGGAAATGGGGGGAAGAAGAACAAAATTCGTTTATTGGTATAAACGAGCTTTAAAATCTGAACCAGTACTGGCTATATATAATTCCGAACTTGAAACACAGTTAAACATATATGCATCAAGTCATGGAGTTGGTGGTATTTTATTTTAAAAACAGTTGAAAGGTGAATTAAAACCTATAGCATATTTCAGTAAACAAAATATTTAATAAAAATACAACATATTTAATACAAATAATTAAATACAAATGTCATTATTCTGTATAGTGAATCTAATGATGATGATATTTGACTAAGAAAGAAAATGTTTCAGCTATCTAATGTAATTGATATTTTTCTTTTCATCAAAGGTTAAATCCAAAGTAAATCACTTACAATATGGAGAGTAAGTGATATATATTTACGCTTTATAAAGTGAAAATTCAATGTGTAATCATAATAATGATGTTAAAACATAATTGAATATGTTGAGTCGCATACCATGCAAGAGTAAAAATTATGAAATACTAATACTTGGCAAAAATTTGTTAATACCAAGCTGGTGTGTCCCATGGAAATAAGAGTTCTAACTGGTTTGTCCAGTATTAAAAGCATCCAGGGGTGTCCGGTGCTAAGAAAAAGAGAATCCATGTAGGTGTGTCCCATGGAAATAAAATTAATTAATCCATATTGGCCCTATCGTGCTTTCCGCTACTGGAGTCATTCCTAAACACTCACACCAAAGTCAAAAATTCTGGATTTACCACCACTCGCATACATCACCATGCAAAAAGCTGCTATTTTGAATACCTGTCGAATAGTACGTGAATTTTTGGAATCTGTTAATGAGTTGACTGACATTTTCACTTCCCAGAAACACTTGGTCACTGACCCGTGTGACTGGAATATTTGCCCCATTATTAGGGAGATTAATATTTTAAAATAAAAATAGTTTAAATAAATAAAATTGAAGAGTATCATGGTGTATCCAGTGCTAAATAAAATGAATAGCCATGATGGTGGGTCCCATGGTATTGAGATCAAATTGTTTTGTCCAGTGAATAAAGTTCTAAAAAAAAGGGCTTTATGGTGTGTCCATTATGATAAGTCCAGTGCCAAGTTAAACAAGAAAAATAGCCATGTTGATGTGTCCCATGGAAATATAATCACTCTTGTTTTGGTTTTATAAGCATCCTGGTGTGTCCGATGCTAAGAAAAAAAAAGAGTCCATGTAGGTGTCCCATGGAAATATTATCGAATTGGTTTGTTCATTGATCTAGTTTCAAAAGCATCTTGTTGTGTCCGGTGCATAAAACAGAAATAGATAAATTAAGGTTTATTGAGAACTTTGTACTGCTGTATTGTTATAATTCTATTACGAGGACGTAATATGCTGTCAATATGGCCGATCGTTTAATTAATTTTTTGGGGAATCTTATACATGCAGTAAAATATTTTAATACATGCAGTAAAATATTTTTGGAAAATAAGTTGTTATTTACAGTTATAAAATTTCTTCAATAAAAACAACCTCAATTTTTGATTCTAGGACTTTTACAAACCTGGAAATTGATATTTTAAATTGTAAGATAGTTCACAATACCATTACGAGGTCGTAAATTTGTGAATCAGGAAAGGCCGAGTGTTAGTTATAATTATTTAAAATAATTTAAATTGTGATATACTTGATGATTCTAAGCTTAACGATATTTATATTCTAATATTTATTGGAAACTCTTGTGATGGTTAAACTAGCGCCATCTGTATATTTGTTATAACAGTGTAAATTAATGTTAATAATGTTTCTGTACAGTAATTTAAATGTCCAAATACTTGACAATTGGTTTTATAATTTATAATGAGAGCTTCTGCATGTTTTACGTAATGTTCAGTATTTTATAATTTTATGGAAACACTTATGAGGGAAACTAACGCCCTCTGTATGACATTGTAACTTACCCTCACCTAAAAATGTTACCTTTGAATATTATAAATAGGATGTAAGTACTAGACTGGGGGATTTCTGATACGAGTTGTGGAGCAACAAACATCTAAGTGGAAGTACTGCCTTATTTATTTCTAACAATATGTACAAAATTTCTATTTAATTATTGTCGGCTAGGTATGCGTGTTCATATTGTACGGGACTACGAACAGTTGTGGTTAGCTGTCCCGTCACAGCGGCCAAGAGAATAAAAGAGGTTAAAAGGCTCCTGGTGGGCTGGGTTTCGGCGCAGGTGAGGCTGCTGGAGCCCCGACCTCTAAGGTGCTTCCGATGCCACATTGGGGACCATGTGAGCGCTAAATGCACCTCGGAGGTGGACCGCAGCGATCTCTGCTTCCGCTGTGGTCAACCCGGTCATAGGGCTAGTTCGTGCACTGCCCCGCTGCACTGTGATGCATGTGCAGCCGCCGGCAAGCCGGCTGACCATCGGGTAGGGGGCAAGTCCTGCTCCCCTCCCGTCAAATCCAGGGGCAGGGGTAAGTTCTCTGCCTCCAACGTTGACTCTGCTGTTGTTCCCGCCGCCGTTGCCGCAGTCGCCACCACTCCCGATACTGCTGCTATCGCCGCTGCCACCACGGAGGAGGCCGTGATGGACTGTTAATAATGGCTCCATTACGCATACTTCAGGCGAATATTAACCACTGCGCTGCTGCTCAGGATCTTCTGCTCCAGAGCATGGCGGAGTGGTCGATAAATGTCGCTGTAGTCTCAGAGCCGTACTTCGTTCCACCCAACGATCACTGGGTGGTGGACCTGGATGACTCGGTGACTATCATCTCGTCGGCTACCAATGGCACCCCGACCCTAGAGAGGCCTCAGAGAAGCAGGGGCTGCGTTGCTGCTCGGTTTGGAGATATCGCTGTGGTGGGCGTTTACTTCTCTCCGAACCGATCTCTCTCCGAGTTTCACAACTCCCTTAGGGATTTGGTTAACGTCGTTAACGAGTTCCGTTCTCTCACTGTGCTCGTCCTAGGGGACTTCAATGCCAAGAACTTGGCTTGGGGTTCTCGGCTCACCGACGTACGGGGTAGGATGGTGGAAGACTGGGCTTTAGAGACAGGCCTCGTTATTCTAAACCAGGGTTCTGT
This sequence comes from Danaus plexippus, assembly GCF_018135715.1. Lineage (NCBI taxonomy): Eukaryota > Metazoa > Arthropoda > Insecta > Lepidoptera > Nymphalidae > Danaus > Danaus plexippus. The sequence goes on from NW_026869862.1 coordinate 275,207, forward strand.
GCCTACGTGCGTGCGGATGCAGGGTGAGTCGGTGGTGGACATCTCGTTTGCCAGCCCAACTCTGTCATCGCGCGTCGTTGACTGGCGCGTCATGGAGGACGTGGAGACGTATTCCGACCACCGGTATATCCGGTTCGACGTCTTTGCCGAGTCCGAAGACCCGCCGGTCAGGCAGGCGCCCTGTGGAACGCGATGGGCCCTGAGGCAGCTAGACCGAGAGTTGTTTCTCGAAGCCGCAATTGTGCAGGCCTGGGTAATTCCACCAGAAAGGCCTGCCGAAGTCAATGAGGAGGCAAGATGGCTCCAGGATGTGTGACGTAGCGATGCCTCGGGTCAGCGCAAGGGGCAAGTGTATTGGTGGTCTCGGAAACTGGCTGCTCTACGCGGTGAGTGCATCGCAACGCGACGCCGATACACCAGGCACCGCAAGCTCCGCATTCAGGTTCTGGACGCTGAAACTAGACAGGCGGAATTGTACGAGGAGAACAGGGCTGCGAAAGCTACTCTCAGGGTGGAAATCCGGCGGGCCAAAGACCAGGCCCGCCAGGAGATGCTGGAGAGTCTGAACAGAGACCCGTGGGGACAGCCTTATCGAATGGTGCGGAATAAACTTCGCACCATGGCTCAACCGCTAACTCAGACACTTCGGCCGGAGGTGGTGGAGGCAGTGGTGAGCACATTATTCCCCCGACTGCAAAGGGAGTACACCCCTCCGACAATGACTCCGCAACCTGGAGTGCCTTATGCGGATTCTGACGAGGATGACGACAGTACTCCGGTGGTGACCGAGGTAGAATTGAGAGCAGCGGTGCGGCGATTGGGCACCAAGAAAACCGCCCCAGGACCTGACGATCTGCCTGCTAAGGCATGGATCTTGGCGTCGGAGCCTTTAAAGCCTCGACTAATTGGTCTCTTCAGTGCATGTTTGGAGAGGGGCCAGTTCCCGCTGTCTTGGAAGACAGGTAAACTGGTTCTCGTGAGGAAGCCGGACCGCCCTGCGGACTCTCCGTCCGCGTACCGGCCTATCATGCTGCTGGATGAGGTGGGAAAGCTCTTCGAAAGAATACTTTCGAACCGCCTCGTCGCGCACCTGACCGGCAGAGGGCCGGATCTAGCAGACAACCAGTTCGGTTTTTGCAAAGGGCGTTCCACGGTAGATGCAATCATGCGCGTGAGGGACCTCACGACGGGGTCTGCAGTGGCCAGAGGGAGGGTTGTCGTGGCGATGTCTCTGGATATCGCAAACGCCTTCAACTCGCTGCCCTGGAGCTGCATCCTAGAGGCACTCCGATATCACCGGGTGCCTACCTACCTCCGCCGTGTAGTCGAGGCTTACCTGATGGAGAGGTCTGTCATCTACCCTGGTCAGCGAGGCGAGTGGAAGCGCAGAGATATGTCGCGCGGTGTTCCACAGGGCTCGGTTCTGGGCCCGCTCTTGTGGAGTATCGGGTACGACTGGGTGCTGCGCACCGACCTTCCCGGAGGCGTCAGAGTGGTTTGTTATGCTGACGACACGCTGGTGCTAGCCAATGGGAGGTCGCACCAGGCGGCGGCCAACCTGATGACATGTGCAGTTGAAACACTCGTTTCTAAGATCCGGCAGTTAGGACTCGAGGTGGCGCTCCATAAGTCCGAGGCCATGAGCTTTTACAGCCAGCGGAATGCACCACCTGCAGGTAGGTCCCGAATAACGGCGGGAGGGGTTACCATCGGCGTCGAGTCGACGATGAAGTACCTAGGTCTTGTCCTCGATAGCCGGTGGAACTTCGCGGAACACTTCCGACGTTTGGCTCCTAAGCTGGAACGGACAGGGGCTGCGCTCAAGCGGCTCCTTCCTAACTTGGGGGGTCCGAATGCCTCCTGCCGGAGGTTATATTTGGGAATCATGCAGTCCATGGTCCTCTACGGAGCCCCTGTGTGGGCGCTAAATCTGAGCCGGCGTCCAGCTCGTACGCTGATCGCGTCCCAGAGGGTTATGGCCATTCGGATAATCCGTGGTTATCGCCCTATTTCCGGAGAGGCTGCGAACCTCCTTGCCGGATCACCGCCCTGGGATCTAGAGGCGAAGGCGCTTGCGCAGGTCTTCAGTTTGCGCGCTGAAGCTTGTCGCCAGGGCCAAGCTCCGCTGCCGTGCCAGATCAGAGCGTGGCAAGATGAACTCCAGCGTGATCTCATGACACAGTGGAAGGAACGATTGTCTCAGCCGAAGGCTGGGCTCGCTACTATCGCAGCGGTAAAACCAATCTTTGAGGAGTGGCTGGAGAGACGCTACGGCGTGCTCACCTTCCGCCTGACGCAGGTGCTTTCCGGGCACGGATGTTTTGGGAGGTACCTGTTTCGGATACGAAGGGAGGAGACGCCCGGGTGTCGACATTGCGACGACCAGCCAGAGGACACGGTGGAGCATACGGTGGCGGAGTGCCCAGCTTGGGCTGAGCACCGCCGTGTCCTCAGGGTAGCCATCGGCGGCGGTGACCTCTCGCGTGCGGCTTTAGTTCAGGCCATGGTGCGGAGCAAGAGGCACTGGGAAGCCGTGTCCTCCTTTTGCGAAGCAATCATGCTAGCTAAGGAGGACGCGGAGCGCATGAGGGAACGATCCTCTTCACGCGCCAGACGCTGCAGGGGACGCTCCAGGCGTTGGGGATCGCGAGATGACCTTCAGCCACCGTAAGCGCGGGTCTGCGGACGGCGAGCAAGGGTAGCTTGTCGCCCGATCAGAACCAGACCTAAGCGTACGGCGCGTAGCGTACCGCGCGCGCCTCAAAGAGACATCTGACCACCACAGATGGGGCCCGAGAGCCGTTGCCAAGCCGGGTTGCGGGTGCAAGCGAAATGATGTACCGCGGCCTGGCTCGGAGCAGGAGAAGGTACGGGGGGGTCTTTAGTCAGTAAGAGTCTGACACTCCCTCTTGCCCCACCCAGGACAAGAGGGGTCATATGATGATTTTCCCCTTTATAAAAAAAAAAAAAAAAAAAGTTATGCGTGTTCATATTGTATCATATCTTATGTCTATCCAACGACGATCCCTATGTACACTACGGGGTTCTGTAACCTCTCGCACAAATCGGTAGATTTATATATATATTTATATACCAAGAGAAGAAATAGTTACATAATTAATTATGAAAGAAATGTGATGCACAAATGATAACTTATCTCTTAAAAGAGACCTCTACCAGAAACCCTTTTCATAAAGGAAACTACATAAAAAGCATGGTGTGCATAGGTACAATAAAAATAGTGAAGGAAAAAAAATATAGAGGTATATATATATAAGCATACAAAAAAAATATATAATCATAGAAAATTTTGATATTATACATACTATGTAGATATATACATAAATACACATAAATATATACAAATAGTAAAAAAATAAACATTACATATCAGAAGGTAAAAGTGACAGAAGATGTCACTTAAATACAGGTGCACTTGGACTCTCTTTGTAAACAGAAGGTGGGAGTGAGTTCCAAAGCTGTGCACCTTGGACAGAGAAGGATTTATGGAAAAAATTTGTATTAAAGGAAGGGATATCACGAGGCTCCACTATGCTATATTTTGCATATCATGTTATATATCCCTGAATATAATGGTGAAATTTAAGAATACTCCTTGCCATAAAGACATCTAATAATTAATTATAACTGGCTATTGGATAATAATAGTATGTAATTTTACCAGACAAACATTTCATTATATACTTTTGTTGTTTGACGAATTCCTGATCAGCAACCATGATCAGCAACCGTGATCACATCTGACATCTCGTCTGCCCGTGATCACGGTTGCTGAAAAGTAACCGAAACGTCGGGAGTATGTAGTTTTTTACAAAAATAAATCACGCGTAGTTTATCCGAAAAATACTAGTCTCATTACATACATTTCGTTTATCTAAAGAGAGAATTTTAAATCTACCAATTTGTGCGAGAGGTTAGAGAACCTCGTAGTGTACATAGGGATCGTCGTTGGATAGACCTAAGATATGATACAATATGAACACGCATACCTAGCCGACATTAATTAAATAGAAATTTTGTACATATTGTTAGAAATAAATAAGGCAGTACTTCCACTTAGATGTCTATTGCTCCACAACTCGTACCAGAAATCCCCCAGTCTAGCACTTACATCCTATTTATAATATTCAAAGGTAACATTTTTAGGTGAGGGTAAGTTACAATATCATACAGAGGGCGCTAGTTTCCCTCATAAGAGTTTCCATAAAATTATAAAACACTGAACATTACGTAAAACATGCAGAAGCTCTCATTATAAATTATAAAACCAATTGTCAAGTATTTGGACATTTAAATTACTGTACAGAAACATTATTAACATTAATTTACACTATTATAACAAATATACAGATGGCGCTAGTTTAACCATCATAAGAGTTTCCAATAAATATTAGAATATAAATATCGTTAAGCTTAGAATCATCAAGAATATCACAATTTAAATTATTTTAAATAATTATAACTAAAAATATATATTGACTTATTGAAGTGGTGATTGGATTTAAAACTATTTTGTTACTATAGATAAAATTCGATATTGTCTGAAAAATGAATTGTAAAATTTACCTGTTTGTACGATAGTGAACCGCCAAGTCGAGCAAAAATAAAAAAGCGGCATGGCCGTATTACACTTTTCTCAAATTATTTCGGGACATTTTCGACCTATAAGTACATTTCGCATTAAACTTGACGCCTATATTTCTGGTAAGCAAGAAAAAAGTAACTCAAGCATTACAACTAGACAAAGTTCTTAGTTTTGTTAAATTTTTTCATTCACTGACTGACCCATCATCCAAACTGTAAGGCGCTTCTAGTTTATATAGAAGCTTCAAAATTTTGAATACAATTTGTGTTTAGTGAATAACTCAGGGAAAAACTAAACTATTTTGAATTTTCTGTCCACTTTGCCCTCGTTATGAATTTAACTTTGAAGTAAGAATAAATAATAGTGCGATGTCAATATTCGTAATTATCAAAGAGCCAGCTAGCAAGCCAGTCATACCAAACTTACACATACATAAAAGACAACCATCACACAAACAAGTAGACTATATTAAATATAGATAGATAGTTTCACTTCCACCCCCTTGTGAAACATCACCTACGCGGTTGTATGTTCTCTTAGTAGGATGTTATGAGTTGGTGTTATGCAACCAATACAGCTTAGCTAGAGGAATTTTTCCCACATTTCTTCTCATACGTTAAACTGAGTTTATTAAAGTTATCATCATACAGTTAATTACAGTTATAATTAAGTTACACGCAAATTGGAAGCATTGAATAAAATTATTAATAAATCTAGCATTTATTAATAATTTTAATAAAAAAATATATGAAACTTAAAATTATACAAACCAACTAGAGCTTGAGATTAATGGGGAGAAAGATCACCTTAGTGATAATAAATAATAATAGTTAATAGTTTTATAATAATAATTAAAATTTTTATATACCCTGACTTTATAACCTTGTATTACAGATGAACATTAATTGAGGAATCATGTTTTGTATGCAATACTGAACGATGATCGTCCACTGCTCTACGAACTTGAAAATAATGCAAATTATTTTATGAATTCAATTCACTTCCATAAAACGAGATTTCAGGAACACGCAAAAGAAACTTATATATGATAGGAACAAAAATATATTCATAAGAATAACAGGAAAAAATTAATAAATAAATAAGCTCTAATAAATGTAAATTGGGTTATGACACACGAACATAGACAAACAAATAAATATCAATAAATATCAATATATATTCAATATATGAAATATTTAAAACACACGTCTGTCCCAATATGTTCATATAGCATAAATTTCACTCTCAATTCATAGTGATACATCACCTTCATAGATTTATGTTTCCCTGGTAGGATGTTATGAGTTCCGTTGGAGCTACGAGACCAGTACAAAAAATTTAACTTTCGAAGCTGGCATTTCTTTTTCTATAAATGATAATGGCACTTAGTTTCGTCCCTCCACTTCGAATCAATTTTGACTAAAATTAACTGAAAAAAAACATATGTCGGTGTAATTCTTATTATTTGAAAAACTAATAATTGAGGGTAGTTGAAATTATCAGGTGTCAGCCGCATAACCACCTGCGTAGCCACTTGTGTAAGTGTAGTCACAACAATGTTGGTCTACAATCAAGAATAAAGTCATTGATGACGTCAGTTATGCTGGCGTCACACTTTTTAAAAACCACGGCCTGGACCCTACTCCGACATACGTGTATTTGAAAAACATTGATTAATTATAATCTAAATCAATTAATATTATATTAATTAATTAAATATTTTATTATTTATTTTCTGATTAGAAAACATGTATATGAATGATTTCATTTTCATCTCGTCTATCAATTGATCATGGTTGCAAAGGAACCAACCAGAACTTCGAAGATTGGTCACGTTTGTTTCATAGTACGGGAACCATGACTTCATAAGTCTGAAGGAGTAGTACAATAATTTTCAAGATTGCTGTGAAAAGTAAAACTTTATTGACCTTACTACAGTTACGTATAAATACATAGTAGGGGCTCACGTTTTTGATAGCGTTGCATACTAGGAGAACAAACTTAAGTATTCTGATTTGTATACAATACTGATACGACTACCCACTGCTCTTAGTTTTCAAGATATGTATGTAAGGCAGACTTTTAAGATTGACAAAATACATTGTTACAAAATGTATGTCTAAGAAAATCTCAGAAGAAAAAAACTGTTTTTTACATTAGTTTTCAGTAAGCCTGATACAATTGCCCTTTATGCTCTCTGATTTTAGATATCTTAGTTTGATTTAATTTTAAAAACGGGAATTCCTTTCTTCATGATAGCCGACACTAAAATATAGTTTCGCCTTAGTTCGTGCATGCATGTTTGTCACAACGTCTGCACTATTAACCCTTTGAAATGCATATTTGTATGTTTATCGTAGAACCAATTCTCTGGGTTTTCGTAGCATCCCCGTAGCAAATTGTGTAATAGTATTCTGTAGCTTTATGAACATCTGGTACTTCATAATACGCAATAAACGTGACTTGAAACTACGGTTCACAATTTGTTTTTAAATTTTAACTTGTTTTAAAAGGAACGTGCATCATCCAGCAAAAAGTAAATAGGGATAAAGAAAGACAGGTGGTTTTATAAAGATAAAAAACCGAATCTTATTTAGGTGTTAAATATTTTCATACTTTATGTATGATTAAAAAAATTACAAATTAACAAATTTATCAACGTCGGACAAGTTTTGAGTTATATTTGGAAAGAGTAGTTTTTAAGCCGTGAATATTAATTGAGTGAAAGAATTTGGATTGAAGACTCGAAATACAATGCAAAATATAAATGATTAAATAGTTGATTTTATTTTGAAATTATTTTATTACAAAATTTTCTGCTACTGACATCATTAACTTGTTTGAAATGACTTTCAGAAACCAAAAACGCTTTCAAAACCATATCAAAATTTTACTAGATTAAATTATTTGAATTTATTTTTTTTTTCTTTACAACATGGGGCCAATTACTCAATAAAGTAACTATAGAGTCTATACTAGGAAAAGCATTAAGTCGCTCTCGTGGCGTCACGACGCTGTCATGGCAATCTCGAAGCCAATATTCACGTTTAGTTCATAATAAGACGTGTTTATCAGATCCATTTCGGAGATCTACAAAAATTTGCGAATACAACCTATAGCTAGTATTTTGAGACTGTTTAATATTTAGGAATTTAGTACAATATTTAGTATTACAATATATTATATATTATATTTAGTATTATAATATTTATTATTATTTATTTATTACATTTATGTGCAATATGAACTAAAACACCTCCAGACATTCTGTGTTAACTGATACCGCGATGTAGAAACGTGACGTGTTTTACGATTACTTTAACAGACTACCTTTAGTAAGGAGCACCATGTAGTTTTATAAAGGTAAAGTACTATGGTATCAATTGATACGAGGACGCTTCGAAATCTAAGAATTCATAAGAATATGTACTCGTACAACTTCAATGTACACTTCATATCATTAAAATTTACACATTGTCAAACTCCTTAAACCGAAATAAAAGAAATAATAGAATATCCTTGTTCTGTTTATGTTCCGATAGTAAATTCAGTGGGAACTCAGAGTCACCAGACAGAATAACTATTGAAACAAGCTTCTTTCTGCTTTAGTTGAAAGTAATCTGTGTATGTATATTTCAAACAATTCACTTTTTCTACGTATAACCCTTTTGATTTATTTTTATTATTTATCATTCATATACATGTTTTGTTATATATAAAAGTATATTTATAGTTTTTAAAATTTTAAAAATATATATTTTTTCTTTGTTTTATTCGTTTCATAAGAAAAAAAAACTACGAAGAAACAAACTTTATTTCATAAAATGAAGTTCTAGGTATTCATAATCTTAAGGCACAATGCTACGAGAGTGGTACGAGAATACTACGAAAACAAAGAGAACATATATATAAGTATATTCACATATGTATTTTTCCAGTTGTGAAGAAATATAAAATTATGACCACACTGAAACCACCACGCTTGGTACAATTGCCCTTTATGCCATGTGATATCGCTTTTAAGAAGCTTTTCATGCGATTGCTTCAACGTATAAATGAATATAATTTTGTTGAAATAAAACAACCCCTATTCCCGCCACCGATTTCTAATACCACAAGTAATTCGAAACTTATAATAGCTGCAAATTGACAAGACTGCACATCCTTTTAGTTGTCATTTGTTGGATTAAGATCTACTTAGAAAACTTTGTTAAACAATATTATAGTGAAAATAGCCTTAAAATTTTTAAAGAATTATTTAGTAAGTCTTTAAAGATTTAAAACGATCATTTTATTTATAGAAAGGAGCCAATGTGAAGTCTCGTGGTAAACAGAATTTTGGAGTTTGTCATTCGGTCTTATTCACCCTTTTTTGAGTTAATTATACGGGAATACGGGAATTCCTTTTCTTCATGATACTTGAGACAATTTTTTTTTCGCAAGCCCTCATTTAAATGCAATGCCTGTGAGCAGATGATTTTCAAGGAGATAATACTTTCTCTTTTATTTATTATTTATTTAATATGGAAGTTGAGACGAAATTTGCCTTCTATTATGAAATAATCAAATATTCCACAGTATTATTTTAAAAAAAGTAAGTAGTTTAAATTTATAAAATAAAGTTACTCACAAAATTTCAAAACGGTTTTTTAACGTTTTAAACCAACTCCCCAGTCACCAAATAAAGAAGTAACTAATTATATAAGGTGGCAACCGGAGGTTCCAGGAAAACTACGAAACTTACTTATATGTATATTATAATAAAAATTATATATTAAAACTTATAACCTATACCTAAGACTACATGATTGCCCCGATGTTAGGATAGCAATCCCATTCCATAGCTTGTTTGGTATCAGGAATCTTCTGGTTCACACGGCTTGGTGTTCGTTCCGCGGAGTCAGCGGCGTTACTTGTTATATGATATCTTATCCATACAACGATGTTGCCCCGGCAATGTTCATTTATTTTATAATATGTAGCGCGTACGTAACAAACTTCACGTAGTTTGTTGTGCAAACGAAACAAGCAAGCAAACAAACAAACAAACAAACAAACAAGCCACAGTCAGTCACGTTTATCTCAGCGGATGGGAAACCAGGAAATCATAAGACACGAGTATTTCGTAGCAAAAGCACACTATAGAACTAACTACACAGTTTTATGTTCTCCTGGTAAGATGTTTCGAGTTAGGTAACAGAACGTAACAGTCACGTTGTTCATAACACTGTCAACCAGGAGAACATAAATTGAGAGGCAATGGTTCAGAAAACTTTCTTTGAATTTTTTGTTTCTTTTTCTCGAAAATTTGAATTTTCTTGTTTGAATTTATTTTTTTTATGAAATTACTATGCAATGGAGTATTTATTAAGTTTTATGGCAAATACGATGTTAGACTGATACATAGTACAAGTAGAGATAATTGTAAATATTTGTTTTTTTTTCTTTTAATTATGACCTCAATCTTCTAGGGGCAGATGGAGGCAGACATTCCATAGCAGTGAGAGTCAGCTGATTGTGACTAGCGTATCGCTGTGAATCACTACATTTTAAAAGCAATAGGATGAAAAATCGATAATGCCAGTCAGCACAAGCTCACAGAAACATAATAATGACCGACCCACAAACATAAGTTTAATGTGTAATAAATACATATGAATGAAAAGTTTCACTTTTATCTTCCCGTGAAACATCATCGGCTTGGTTTTATGTTCTCCTGGTAAGATGTTAGTGAGTTAGTTAGTGAGTTGTGGCGGTGTTATGAAATCAATCAATAAATCAAAATCAGCTTTGTGAAGGAGATCCATCGACTTTTCTTTTCTAGATTGATTAATTATTTTTATTGAGAATCATCTCTGCATTAAACAGACAGTTTGAAAATTACATTGAAATTTTTCTGGATTAATTCTTTTTGTAGAAAGTATGGTCCGATTGGTTATTTTTGTATAAAATTCCTTTCTGATCAAGGTTTACAAAATAAAAAAAAAATACCTTGAGAATATAAAAAAATTGCTCGTCGTGAATCGTCTATGAATGTGAATGCAAGATATTATTAGGTACTCACGTTTATTTTAGTAATAAGGGCACTAGTAAAGTCACTAAAGGAAAAGAGTACTACTACGCTTCAAATATTTTGTAGAGATATTATGTATAATATTAATATATAAGTATATATGTATGTAAATGTGTACGTATTTATAATTTATATTTATAATCAGGCTTTTTTAGACAAAGCTGAAAAAATTCTCTCGGTGCTTTGGAATTCTGAGACTCTGAGATGACTCTAAATTAATTTTAAGAATTTATGATCTCTTATCCTTTTTTTCTACAAAACTTGAAATCTTTGCAATGCAATGCAATGCAACACTTAAAATTACCCAAAAAAAATTAACAACGGGCAAACATAAGGATGAGATTAAAGCGGAGAAAGATCACCTTGATAGTTTTATATACCCTGACCTTATAACCTTGTATTACAGATGAACATTAATTCAGGAATCATGTTTTGTATGCAATACGGAACGACGATGGTCCACTGCTCTACGAACTTGAAAATAATGCAAATTATTTTATGAAAGCAAAATTCACTTCCATAATGCAAGATTTCAGGAACACGCAAAAGAAACTTATATATCACAAGAACAAAATTATATTCATAAGAATAACGGGAAAAAAATAATAAATAAATAAGCTCTTATTAATGTAAATTAGGCCATGACACACGAACACACACAAACAAATAAATATCAATATATATTGATATGAAATATTTAAAACACACGTCCGTCCCAATATGTTCATATAGCACAAATTTCACTCTCAATTCATAGTGAAACATCACCTTCATAGATTTATGTTTCCCTGGTACGATGTTATGAGTTGCGGTACGAGACCAATAAAAAAAAATTTACTTTCGAAGCGGGCATTTCTTTTTCTATAAATGATAAGGCACTAAGTTCGTACAGCCACTTTCGTCTCTCTACTTCGAAATATACACTTAATCAATTTTGACTAAAATTTACTGAAAAAAAAACATATATAACGGCGTAGTTCTTATTATTCAAAAAACTAATAATTGTGGGTAGTTGAAATAATCAGGTGTTAGCCGCATAACCACCTGCGTAGCCACCTGTGTAAGTGTAGTCACAACAATGTTGGTCTACAATTAAGAATAAAGTCATTGATGACGTCAGTTATGCTGGCGTCACTCTTTTTAAAAACCACGGCCTGGACCGTACTTCGACATATATGTATTTTCTGATTAGAAAATATGTATATGATTTCATTTTCATCTCGTCTGTCAATTGATCATGGTTGCTTGCTACAAAGGAATCACCAGAACTTCGAAAATTGGTCACGTTTGTTTCATAGTGCGGGAACCAGGACTTCATAAGTCTGAAGGAGTTGTACAATATGTTTCATGATTGCTGTGAAAAGTAAAACTTTATTGACCTGACTACAGTTACGTATAAATACATAATATGGGACTCACGTTTTTGATAACGTTGCATACTAGGAGAACAGACTTAAGTATTCTGATTTGTATACAATACTGATACGACTACCCACTGCTCTTAGTTTTCAAGATATGTATGTAAGGCAGAATTTTAAGATTGACAAAATATATTGTTACAAAATGTATGTCTAAGAAAATCTCAGAAGAAAAAAAATTGTTTTTTACATTAGTTTTCAGTAAGCCTGATACAATTGCCCTTTATGCTCTCTGATTTTAGATATCTTAGTTTGATTTAATTTTGAAAACGGGAATTCCTTTCTTCATGATAGCCGACACTAAAATATAGTTTCGCCTTAGTTCGTGCATGCATGTTTGTCACAACGTCTGCACTATTAACCCTTTGAAATGCATATTTGTATGTTTATCGTAGAACCAATTCTCTGGGTTTTCGTAGCATCCCCGTAGCAAATTGTGTAATAGTATTCTGTAGCTTTATGAACACCTGGTACTTCATAATCCTACTACTATTATAAAGGCGAAAGTTTGTAAGTATGGATGTATGGATGTTTGTTACTCTTTCACGTAAAAACTACTGAATGGATTTGAATGAAACTTTACCACAATATAGTTTATACATCAGAATAACACATAGGCTACAATTTTTGAGGTTTTTAATGTGAGGTCGTAAAAAAAAACACATTTTTTGCGCTTACATTGCAAACGCTGACTGAATCCTACAAGATAGATCAAAACACAATATATACAAACTCGATTGTGACTGTGGCTTGTCATACATTGGACAGACGAAGAGGAGCATCGGTACTAGGGTTAAAGAACACATCTCAGACATCAAAAACAGGCGCGCGTCGAAGTCAGCAGTGTGTGAACACACAATGGACAAACCAGGCCACTACATTCGTTTTGATAAACCTCAAATCCTCGCTCGGGAAGACAAGTATATACCGAGATTAATTCGCGAGGCTATTGAAATTAAAAAACATCCCAATTTCAATAGAGAAGATGGCTGGAATCTATCAAACACCTGGGACCCCGTTCTTAAAAATATAAAATCCCATGTCCGAAACCACACCGCAGGACCTCAAGACACCGTGAGCGCATTCTGCCGGCATCCAGAGCGGTACGCCAGAAAATTAAGAAATCGATGGCGGTAGATGATAAATAACAAGGACCAACTGACAGACATTCACACCTCGTCTGCCCGTGATCACGGTTGCTGCAAAGTAACCGAAACGTCGGGATTATGTAGTTTTTAAATAATAAAATCCGCGTAGTAAATCCGAAAAATACTAGTTTCATTTAAATGAATACTCGCGAAAATCTTAGATCTCATTAGATCAAAACAATTTACTACAGTATTGTACAATTTAAAAAGGTCTATGTATGGTATATGTTTATCTCTTAGGAATAACCCACAATAACCATTTTTTATCCTTTACTTTGTACGAGAAATAATGGCTTATTTACGAAGCGATTTTAAGCAATACAGTATTAATCCTTATCCAATTAAGTATCTTAAATACATTGTGCATTTAATAAAGATCAATATGGCTTTTTACAGCATGTAAATTAAATAAATATTTTCGAAGATATCACAGATTTAAAATGCAGAGTCATAGCAATTTCGGCGATAAATACCGTTTCGGTGATAAATACCGGCAGCGGCGCCAGGCGAACGGGGCGTGGGGGGAGCGGGGTAGGTGCGGTGGGGAAGAAGTGGCTCATCGCTGAGTGCGCGACCCGAACGCGGGCAGACGCGTGAGGGCAGACGTCGTTGACGGTTGTGTCCGTTTTGCGAATTTTCAAGGCACTAGCGATTTGATAAAAACGTATGGTCGCCTACTTTAAGTAATATAGGCCTAAGGTTAGTTATTGCCAGGTTTCTTTTTGGTTAGGAGTTACACGTACAAAAGATACTTCATTTTTACGAATTACTTCATTGATGATTCAATTACTATATAGATAGGTTACTTACAGTTAATTATAACAAATTATATAAATAGGTTAATTATATAACGAATTACTTCATTGATAATTCAATTACTATATAGATAGGTTACTTACAGTTAATTATAACAAATTATATAAATAGGTTAATTATATAACGAATTACTTCATTGATAATTCAATTACTATATAGATAGGTTACTTACAGTTAATTATAACAAATTATATAAATAGGTTAATTATATAACGAATTACTTCATTGATAATTCAATTACTATATAGATAGGTTACTTACAGTTAATTATAACAAATTATATAAATAGGTTAATTATATAACGAATTACTTCATTGATAATTCAATTACTATATAGATAGGTTACTTACAGTTAATTATAACAAATTATATAAATAGGTTAATTATATAACGAATTACTTCATTGATAATTCAATTACTATATAGATAGGTTACTTACAGTTAATTATAACAAATTATATAAATAGGTTAATTATAACGAATTACTTCATTGATAATTGAATTACTATATAGATAGGTTAATTAAATAGGCAAGGATTGCATTAAAGTACAATCATAACAATAACTACCGTACTGTATTTTTTGGAAGTATAGAAACAACACGTACTTAAGAATTATGCCGCGAAAGCGTAAGTCTAATCTTTCCCAAAGCTCTAATAAAGCTCGAACTATGAAAGTAGCTAGACTTAACGAGACGTTTCCACAAGCCGAACTGCGAAGGCTTAAACGAGCAGAGCGTGAGGCAGCTCAAAGAGCTGCTGAGACACCAGAGCGGTCCCAAGATAGACGTCGACAGCATGCTGAGTATCTAGCATCTCAACGGGCTGCAGAGACACCCGAACAGTCTCAAGCTCGGCGTCTTCAGCAAGCGACTTACATAGGGTCCCAAAGAGCTACTGAAACTGTTGAAGCTGCTGAAGCTTGCAGATGCGCTGTTGCTGAAAGGGCACAACAGCGACGATTAATATTTACAAGAAACGCGTGGGGAGTATTTGATAAAGCTGCATTTGAGTACGATGAAACTCTTGATTACGAAAGCCACAAGCTTATAAAAATAGAAGCGATGAATAAAGAATGCAGATTTTGCGGTGCTCTTAAATGGAAAGAGGAAGCTGCAGGCATGTGTTGTTCGGGAGGAAAAGTAGTTCTTCCTTCAATAGACGAGCGTGTTGAACCTCTTAAAGAACTTTTTTCAAATGAAACAGATGAGTCTCGCCGTTTTTTAAAAAACATAAGAAAATACAATACATGCTTCCATATGACATCTTTTGGAGCTGATAACATTGTGTCGATGCCAGGATTTTGCCCGACTTTTACAATCCAAGGGCAAATATACCACACAATTGGCTCTTTGCTTCCTGCTGCTAATACGCAACCAAAATTTTTGCAAGTTTATTTCATGGGTGATGAGGAAGCACAAGTTGATAGGCGTTCTGAGTACGTACCAGGTGTGGAAAGAAACACAGTTCAAAAAATACAAAAAGTTCTACATGATCACAACGTTTTAGTGCATGAATTTAAAATGGCTAAAGATAGAGTGACTAGCGATAATTACAAGGTCGTGATACACCCAGATCGTGTACCACGTGGTGAACACGAAAGACGATTCAATGCCCCGACCACAAACGAAATAGCTGCCGTAGTAGTTAGTACTGAACAAACTGCGTCTCGGGACATTGTTATTCAGGCGCACGATGGCCGGCTTACTAGAGTTCCGGACACTCATAGATTTTATGATGCTCTCGAGTACCCGATAATTTTTTGGAAAGGACAAGAGGGGTACAGTTTTGATATTCCTCAGACAAACCCAGTTACAAAACAGCCTATACCGAAAAAAAAAGTGTCGTGCAAAGACTTTTATGCATATCATATGATGGTACGTCGCAACAATTTTAATTTATTGCTTCGATGTAGGCTTCTCTTGCTTCAGTTTTTGGTGGACATGTATGTCAAAGTGGAGAGTGAGCGCTTAAGGTTTATTGCTTTAAACCAAACAAAACTGCGAGCAGAAAACTATATACATTTACAAGACGCGGTCAGGAATGATGCGGATTTAGATCCAAACAATTTGGGTCAATTGGTAATACTCCCATCGTCATTTGTAAATAGCCCGAGATATCTTCATGAGTACACGCAGGATGCGTTCACATACGTGCGTAACTACGGGAGGCCTGATCTGTTTATTACAATGACATGTAATCCCGCTTGGCCAGAAATTACTAAAGAGCTCATTCCAGGTCAAAATGCAACAGACAGACATGACTTAACAGCCAGGTTATTTAAAATAAAAGTACAAAAATTGGTTGCTCTACTTACAAAAGGTAAAATATTTGGAGATATGAAGTGTTTCATGTACTCGATCGAGTGGCAAAAAAGAGGTCTGCCTCACGTGCACTTACTGCTGTGGTTGACGGAAAAATTACGCCCCAACCAAATTGATGAAGTCATAAGTGCGGAGATACCAAATCCAGAAAGTGATCGAAAACTCTACGATACTGTAACCAAAAATATGATTCACGGTCCCTGTGGTGCACTAAATCCGTCATCACCATGCATGAAAGAAGGAAAATGCACCAAAAAGTATCCAAGGGCGCTTTTGAAAGATACTCAAACTAACGACAAAGGCTATCCTTTGTACAGGCGTAGAACACCAGGAGATGGCGGCCGTACGATAACTCTAAAAACCCGAGGTGGAACACAGGAAGTATTGGTTGACAATAGCTGGATTGTCCCATATTCTCCTCTTCTGTCTAAAATTTATAACTTTCACATAAATGTAGAGTTCTGCAATACGGTACAGGCGATAAAATATATTTGTAAATATATAAACAAAGGCAGCGACCAGGCTATTTTTAACATTCGACAGCAAGGGAATGTTAATATTGACCCGAGAGATGAGGTGCAAACGTATCGAGCCGGTAGATATGTTAGTAGTAACGAAGCAGCGTGGCGGATCTTGGGTCTGCCTCTGCATGAAAGACACCCAACAGTCACTCACCTTGCGGTTCATCTGCCTAATGGTCAGCGGATTTACTTCACTGAAAACAATTTTAGAGAGAGAATGGCCGCACCACCTAAGACGACACTAACTGCATTTTTCCTGCTTTGCCAAAATGACGCATTTGCAAAAACATTACTTTATGTTGACGTACCCCGCTACTATACATGGAACGTGTCGTCGAAAGAATGGAAACGTCGTTTACAAGGCACACCTGTCGACGGCTGGCCAGGTGTGAAGGCAGGAGATGCTCTTGGGCGCATTTACACAGTGCATGTTAGTAACTTCGAATGTTACTGTTTGCGAATGCTGCTGAATGTAGTACAGGGCCCCACTAGCTTTTTGGATCTAAAAACAGTTGACGGCCAAGAACTTCAAACTTTTCGACAAGCGTGTGAGAAGTTGGGGTTGTTGGAAGATGACAACCACTGGGATGCCACAATGGAAGAGGCAGTGCTGTGTCGCTCTCCTTCGCAAATAAGAGAACTATTTGCAATATTGATATGCACTTGCGGTTTATCCAATCCTCTTCAACTATGGGATAAGTATAAATCTGCATTATCGGAGGATATCTTGCAAAGATTTGAAAGGATGGATCAAGTCAACAATGATCTATGTTTCAATGAAGCACTGAGACATATAGAGGACAAAATAATAACGATTTCCGGTAAGAAATTGTCTGACTTCGGTATGCCTACACCAGAGCGTCGAGGAGAGTTGTCGACCGATTTGATCAAAGAGCTAAGCTACGATATTGCTTTATTAGACGCTCAGGTCAGCGAAACTGAACCACGCCTGCTACCCGAACAAAAAAACATTTATAACAAAATATTACAACGAGTTGAGCTTGACAAAGGCGGCCTTTTCTTTCTTGACGCCCCGGGCGGTACAGGTAAAACATTTTTGCTTAATTTGCTTCTAGCAAAAATTCGTAAGGACCGTAAAGTTGCATTAGCGGTGGCTTCCTCTGGGATCGCTGCAACATTGCTGAGCGGTGGACGAACGGCACATTCGGTTTTTAAATTACCTCTTAATCTGGCGAGCGAAGAAACCCCAACGTGCAACATCAGTAAGAGCAGTGCCCGTGGCGCCCTCTTGCAACAATGTATGCTGATCGTGTGGGACGAGTGCACTATGTCACACAAACGCGCCATTGAGGCGCTTGATCGCTGTCTACAAGATATTCACAGCAATCGAAAGTTGATGGGTGGTGTGGTAGTGTTATTGGCAGGGGATTTTAGACAGACTTTACCTATTATCGAGAGAGGCACTGCAGCAGATGAAATTAACGCATGTCTAAAAGCCTCATATCTGTGGTCTAAAGTTGAAAAGCTTTATCTTACCACTAACATGCGAGTCCAGTTATTCAGCGATGTCGAATCAGGAGCATATGCTCAAAAACTGCTAGAAATTGGTGAAGGCCACCTAAACACCGACCAAGTAGGTATGGTTCTTTTCACACAGCAATTTTGTCATGCTGTGGAGACAGAAAACGAACTTATTGAACAAGTTTTTCCGAATCTGCAACAAAATATTCTTGACGAAAATTGGTTGTGTGAAAGAACCATATTGGCACCAAAAAATCAGATTGTTGCGAAAATAAATAAAAACATCTTGGCCGAAATAAACAGCGAAACATCAGTGTATAATTCCATTGACACAGTTATGTCATCCGATGACACTACAAGTTATCCCGTAGAGTTCCTAAACTCTTTAGAGTTGTCCGGGGTGCCATCACACAAGTTGGAATTAAAGGTAGGTGTACCCGTTTTGTTAATGCGTAACCTGGATGCGCCAAGATTATGCAACGGTACTCGGTTGCGAGTTACCGAATTAGGAAGGCATATAGTGAAGGCTACAATTTTAACTGGAGAAGCCAAGGGAGACAATGTTCTTATACCGCGCATCCCAATCATACCCAACAACTTGCCATTCAATTTTAAACGCCTGCAGTTCCCATTAAAAGTCGCATTTTCAATGACGATCAACAAATCGCAGGGTCAAACCTTGAAGGTAGCAGGCCTACATTTGGGCACGCCATGTTTTTCTCACGGTCAGCTCTATGTGGCTTGCTCACGTGTTTCCAAAGCGAAGAATCTGCATGTTTATGCTGAAGGAAAAAGATCGTTAAATGTAGTTTATAGGAGCATACTGCAGTAGCTACCTATAGGCCTATGATTAGGGCTCTGCAGTGCTTAGTTACCGTATTTCTTACTTATTACTAGACTAGACGGGACGAACCTGAAGTCCACGCGAACGAAGTCGCGGGCAAAAGCTAGTACGCAATAAACGTGACTTGAAACTACGGTTCACAATTTGTTTTTAAATTTAAACTTATTTTTTAAAGGAACGTGCATTATCCAGTAAAAAGTAAATAAAAGTAAAGATAGACAGGTAGTTTTATAAAGTAAAGGCAGAAATAAAAAACCATCTCTTATTTACTCATTAAATATTTCATACTTCATGTATGATTAAAAAATAAAAAATAAAAAATTAAATAATTAAAAACAAAATAAAAAAACAAAAAATTAAATCCATACTATATACTATATACTATTATACTATATACTATTTTACTATATACTAATATTTTATCATTATTATTATTGCTGTTATTATTATTATTATTATATTATAAATGCGATAGTAACTCTGTCTGTGTGTCTGTTACGCTTTCACGCCTAAACCAGTGAACCGATTTTGATGAAATTTGGTATTTATGGCAAAAAATGGGGGAATGGGTAAAAAGAGGGGATGACTGTTCGTATGGAAAATCGTCATTTTTGAAGATATAACAGTGAAACTTTGTATTTAGACACTTTATTAGGAATGAAAGAACATAGGCTACTTTTTATTGCGAAAATTGGGGTAAAAACAGGTGATGAATGTTCGTATGGAAAATTGTCATTTTTAGAAATATAACAGTGAAACTATGTATTTAGACACCGCTTGTGTCGCTCTTAGTCTATCCCCTCACCCCAGATCCGTCCGGTATGGTAGTACCTGCCGGTAAAGCCCTGGGGATCACTGGAGCACTCAAGCCCCCCACCACCACAAGTTGACAGCCCCCGGGGGATCGTCGAATTAACCTACCCTAATCTACAATCATGTAATAAAGTGATGAAATACACATGTATTTCATCACTTAATATTTTCCAACCCGACCCCAAAAAAAAAAAAGATATAAATTTAATAAAACTCATCTGTCCCATATCGGTTTTTTTTCAATCTATAGTGTAAAATCACCCGCAAAGATCTATGTTCTCCTGGTAAGGTGATATGAGTAGCGTTGGAGCTACGAGAAATAAAAAAAATCTTTTTAACTTGCTTGCTGGGAAATAACGATATTATTTTTAGACAAATGCCTTTAGTTTGTGAAATGCCTTCTAGTTTCACTGAATTTGGGAATAACTCCTTTTTGCTGATTCGCCTGAAACTACTAAATTTGGGAATGAACATTTTTAATAAATTCGCCTGAAATCTGAAAAAATTTATCGCTTTGATGAATTTCTTAATAAATAAATTCTTTTCTGATACATTATTTAGCATAATTCAATTATTTTTTCTCGTTTCTTTTTAATTACATTAAATTAATCATTATTGTTTTGGATTATTTTCTCGTTAATTTTTAAAACAAAACAAAATAGTTCAAGTCAGTTATTTCATAATATAATGTAGATTCATAAATTATTTATTTAAATTTTTATGTAAAAAAAAAAAGTATATTGATCTCACTACAGATTAATGTATCATAGTATGGGAGTCACGTTCTTGATAGCGTTGCATACTAGAAGATCAAATTTAAGTATTCTGGTTTAATTATTAGGACGGCCCACTGTGGCTAATGTTCAATATAAATAAAGGAGGCTTTTAAGGTATACATAATATGTAGTTTCAAAATGTATTCCTAAGAAGTTTAAAAAACTTTTTTAAAAAAAATTTAAGGTTTAAAAAAATTTAAGGTTTTAGGAATTTGAATAGCGTACAAATAGTTTTAAAGAAACAAACTATAATTTAATGACATTAGCATTTGAAAGTGCTGAGAAATCCTAATGAACAAGAGGAAACTAACAAGTAAATAAAAGTTAAATACAATGGAAGTAAGTAAGGAAGGAGTAATATATACATATAATATATAAAAAAAATATATAAAAATAATTCCATGTAAAGTTTCCTACAGAAACCTGGCTTATGGCCATGATTTCAAAATACTCATCTCAACAAGTCATCTCTAACAGTCCAGTCACAACTAACTAATTCTCAGTTAAGAATATTTGACTGTATAGAAAAACAGGTATTTATAAAAATCAAGTATTGTTTCTCACACTTTCGTAGCAAACAAATAAATAATATATGTCGCGCCGACAGCCTTCTCGAATCGAAAATATTCCTTTTCGTGTATTCGTTCATTATAATTGTTTTCAAATTACCCACTTCACCGATGTTAATAATTTTATTAATACATCAGGTGATTAGTTTTTTCCAAGTACCCACAATTGTAATACAGAATTTATCATATAAAAGTCCAAGCATAATCGTACTGAATTCATTCTACGTTGGTCGCTCTTAGGAGCCACAGTGGTAGAATCTCTGTTATACAATTCTTGACATTCATTGTAAGAATTTGTTAGCAATAAACAAGTATCATTTTGAGTAAAGACTATCTATGCTTCGAAATGGAAGCCTGTCCATCGTCATCGGTACTTAACGCCCAGACTCGAACGCCTTTTAAAGGACTAGGGTCTTGGCCAAGGTTCCACGAGGATCCCCTCGCTCTCACATCAGAAGCAGGGACGTCTTACGCCACACTTTCAACCGCCGGATCGTCTACATGAAATCGCCTGGTTTAACTTACAACTCCGCACGTTTTTGAAGACTCAAGAACCGTTGCACCACAATTTTTGAGATGAAGACGTTGGGGCATCTTGTTTCCTATTGAGGAACCAGAATCTTTGAACGAGTAGGAAGTTCGAATGAAAGTAACTTCCTTTCTTCAAGAAGTTCGAAAACATATGGCGAAGAGTTACCAACGACAAATTAAGTCAAAAAATGCCGTTTTTGGAAGCTGCTATTGAAAATACAGGTGACAAAAATTAAGCATAGAATTATGAACGTAAGTACTCATTCCTTACCTAAACTGATTTTTGTAGCTGCCACTGCAAGATTAAAAAGTCGAGTTAACGATGGTTATCACAAGGAACCACCCATTTCACTTCAAACTATTATTAGATCTTATCATTTTATCATCGGATCGGGCTTATTTTGCTATAGATGCAAACAACGTCACCCTTAGGATGCTACTGCAACAGTAATGTCAATCACTAAAGATATTTCCTAGCAATAAGTGAACATAGCAGTCCTACATTCACCACTATGGTAAAATAAGTTCAAAATTTATCTCTTATTGCCCTTTTTGATAGTGGTACTGGTTGTGCCGTTATTAGAGCACCTTTAAAAAAAAAATCCTTGGTCGTCATTTACTAACGAACTAGATGGAGTCGGTTCGGTTCTGGTCATATTCCTTTCGGATAATACTTTAATCAGTTTATTTGTCTTGTCAGCTCATGAGCTTTCCGTTGAGATGTTCTTGGGAACAAATTTTTAGAGAAAAACGGCCTCACCGTTATTGTTACATATGGGGCTGGTATTGGTTTCGTTCTTAAACATGATCCATTTAAAAACTTCAACGTAGTCATTCATAAATGTTGATTCAGACTTATAGACGTAATAAATAATACTTAATAGTTAATACCTTAGACGAAAATAAATCATCTGCTTGCTCTTTTTGGACATATGTTCGTCGATGGCTTCGGTAGTTTTTCGAATAATATTGAGTGCTCTTTCTTCAAAAAAGTATGTTGAATATCTCTGTAACTTAATTTCAAAGGGAAAAGTGCGTCCCGGCCGACAAAAAGTAAAAAATTCTATAAAATCTCCCTATTTCCAGAACCATTAACCAAGAAATACAATTCAACGGTCTTGCAGGGAGTTTTAGAGAGTTTATTCCCAATTTCTGTATACATCATAACGCCTTAACCAAGAAAAGTAAAATTGGAATTCGATTCACGAACAAGAGATGACTCGTAATATGATAATATAATTCCTAACAGCTGAGCCTGTTCTCCCCATATTTCAAGAAAACGCTTCTATAGAAACATATGTCGAGGCAAGGCCTCTTGGTTATAGGGCAGTACTCATTCAAGTCCTAAAACAAAAGACAGCATGCTGTCGATTATAGGAGAATACGAACTACTGATGCTGAAAACGGATACCATTTGTAGGAGCTTTAAACTCGCGTAGTGGTCCGCGCCATTAAATATGTTCACTATTTCTTTTATAGTAGATAATTCAAGTCATTCAAATCATTAACAAGACTTTGACTCCTTGAAAGCATCTAAGTACAAACGAGTTCTTTCACGTATTCACCGTTGGTGAGGTTTCCTTCAAAATTTTGATTTTGGTGTTGAATATAAGAAATGTAATGGACTACAGTATGCTGACTTCAGTCCGAATCTTGTCCATTTTAAAGAATCACTGGTGAATATAATGACCCTCGGGTCATAATATGAATGAAAATGTTTAAGTTTATCAGTATCAAGACAACTCAGATAGCATCCCATACCAAATCACTCTTCGGTATTTGAAGTTATCAGCGTGTACGTTGCTAGTAAACTTGGTACACTTAAAGACAGAGACGCATTATCGTGACTATTACTGTCTTTTCCAAATACGTGTTATTATATCGTGCATAGACAAAAGCCATTTTGACAGCTTTAGAACAAGTGATGCTTTTGGTTGGTAAATTATTTGGTACACCAAAAGAAATATAATCGTTGACGGGGGTAGTTGTTAGGAGAGCTTAAAACTTTCTGTGATAGTTTTGGGATTAGCTATTTACTCCGTATAGCCAGGTATTAGCCGAGCAAATGGATCAGGAACGTGCGTCAAGTCCATCTTGAAAAATTATTTAGTGATGATCAAGAAATAGGTAACTTTTGAATAGCATACTGCATTGGATTTGGCTAACATTAAAATTGTACAAGTCATAAAACATTAGCATTTCTCAATTAACTTTACTGACACGACGTCATCACAGCTCCATTATCACCACTACTCCATTAGAATATCTAATTTAATTAACATAGATGGGAATATAACATTGGACCTAGGTCTTTGCGTACCCTACGAGATTTATAAAATATTTGATAATGACCGTTATTTTGCTAAGCATGTTACAGGAAGAGGAAAACCACAAAAATTGCTAAAAGTACCTAACCTACACGAACGGATGGCAGTGTCGCGTGTCGAGTGTGATGACAACAGGCTTACGAATACCAACTGAAACAACATCTCCCAATTTTTCCAAAACTCTACAAGTTCTCTGACACGTACAGGGCCTCTGTCACGTGTAGTATATGCGCATCTGTATCTACAAACTTCTACAAACCGATGGCATGACACGTGTAGTGCATGCGCATCATATCTACAAACTTCTACAAACCGATGGCATGACACGTGTAGTGCATGCGCATCACATCTACAAACTTCTACAAACCGATGGCATGACACGTGTAGTGTATGCGCATCACATCTACAAACTTCTACAAACCGAAGGCATGACACGTGCAGTGTATGCGCATCACATCTACAAACTTCTACAAACCGATGGCATGGCACGTGTAGTGTATGCGCATCATATCTACAAACTTCTACAAACCGATGGCATGACACGTGT